>NC_053389.1:186397488-186697488 GCF_905171765.1 Bufo bufo
TGCAAGCGGTGTTTACGGTGGCAGATTTGTGTGTGTGTGAAAGCAGCATTAGCGCGGGTTCACACGTGGGCTTAAGTGGCTTTTTCTGCTCTTTTACTGGAGTTTTTTGCGCATTTAATTTTTTTTTTTGCTGTGTTTTCTGCGGTAAAAGCAACTGATGGCGACGTTAGCTGAAAGTCTGTGGAAAAATAGAAAACGCAGGACACCCAAGCGCTTTTTGCTGCTGGCATTTTTGTTAATTAGGTGACTTTTTGGGGGGCGACTTTCCGGAATTTGAGTAAAGCACTATCATCTTATCGTCAGAAGCAAACAATCCCGATGTGCGTAGGATGAAGGATCCCCAACACGGATTTCTATGGCATCATCTCCACCTGCAAGGAAGGGCGGAATTCTAAGCCCCACAACCACTGGGGGTGCTAGCACTATAGGAGATAGAGGATGATGGGAGTGCTATACACCTACAGAATCCAGGGTCTGCCTGCCACTGCAGGCCTTGATACTTTCCGGTTTACATGGCTGTGGACTACAATTCCCATAATACACCGGCGTCAGACGGAGCCCGACCCCCGCTCTCCAGTCACTGACCTGAGCGCTGCAGCTCCAAACTACTTCCCCTATTACCGCGTCCCGCCGATGATAGTGCTCGGGTGCAGCACGGTAAACATTCCGACACCACCCAGACTACATTAAAGGTTCCGGGGCAGAACACGGCACACCCCTGCTCCTTCTATCACGTTTCCATAATAGGAGCAGTTGCTCTGGATTTGCAAGGCTGAGTCACCACCAGTCTGCTGCCATAGCTCCCATGGGGCCGGGGGTCTTCACCCAACAATCCCGTCCGGTTCTGGAATTGACCAGTATGGGAAAGCTGGGTGGCCACTTGTATGGGAGCTTTGGATAAACGTTGTGAGGCTTTTTTTTTTTTGTGTGTGTTTTTAATAGTTTTGTGTGGCTATTTTTTTTTATTATTATTTTTTTTTTACAGTGGTTTTATAATCAAAAGCCTCCAGCTCCAGATGTTCCATGGAGGTCTAAGGGAAATGATAAACGCCTTGAAGTGTGTTATCACACTGGCGTTTTCGCTTTCCGTTTCTGAGATCCGTTCAGGGCTCCCACAAGCAGTCCAAAACGGATCAGTTTTGCCCTAATGCATTCTGAATGGAAAAGGATCCGCTCAGAACGCATCAGTTTGCCTCCGATCCGTCTCCATTCCGCTCTAGAGGCGGACACCAAAACGCTGCCTGCAGCGTCTGACGAAACTGAGCCAAACGCCTGCCACACAATGTAAGTCAATGGGGACGGATCCGTTTTCTCTGGCACACTAGAAAATGGATCCGTCCCCCATTGACTTTCAGTGGTGTTCAAAACGGATCCGTCATGGCTATAGAAGACATAATACAACCGGCTCCGTTCATGACTGATGCATGCGGTTGTATTATTGTAACGGAAGCGTTTTTGCAGATCCATGGCAGATCCGCAAAAAAACGCTAGTGTGAAAGTAGCCATATTTGGGTCCATGGCGCAGCATGATCTGGATCTGGCGTTTTCACACAAAAAAATGCTGCCAAGAACGCATGTGCAAAAAATGTGACAAAAAATACAAAAGTGCAGAAAAACTACAAAGAAATCCTATGTGTGAAGGCACTGCAAGGGCAGTGTGACATCGATGTCTGTTTTTGGTTATTCTATGCGTGTGAAAAAAGAAAGTGTCCCATTTCACTTTCCAGAACATTGTCTTATAATAGTCAGTGAAAAACACAGATGGCATCCGTGTCTGTCTCTGGTTTTCATGGACCCATAGATTTGAATGGGCATGTTTGGGCTGGAAAACAGTAATGGATGCTTAAAGGGGTTGTCCGAGTTATTCTTTTGTTCTTTGTATGTTTGTTCTAACTAGGCAAATGAAAGGACTTTACCATGCACTTACTTTATCTCCAGTTGCTGCTTTCTCAGATTTCACTGAGGGTCACATGACCTGTGATGTCAGCTTCTCTCCCTACTCTGATGATGTTTCCTGTACACAGGTCACTGTGCTGACCACGCCCGTTCACTGCCATCTGCTCTATCCCTGGATTCTTAACCCCTTCAGCTGTACAGACTCAGGGCTGAAGGCTTTACTGAGGTAGGGGGAAGATCCTGTGTATTAGCAGTGTCATTGTACAGCTGGGACTTGTAGTCCTACACATACAACATACTGCTGAGTCTCCCAGCAGGCAGACATGTCACTCAGGGCAGCACTTCTATTCACATCCTTTGCAGAGCAGGCGGAGGGGCAACGAGTATACAATATGTGAGAGAGAATCTAAATCGCACATCCTCATTACTATGCTTTTGATATAACAACCGTTTTTATTTTCAGCATGATAAAACACTATTATCAATAAATATAACCTTATTAGTGTTGAGCAAACTTGTGTTTTAAGTTCGGCATCTAAAGTTCGGGTTATCGAAGAATCGCGTTATGGATTCCGCTACCACGGACCATAACAGAATTTAGAATCCATAACGCGATTCTTCGATAACCCGAACTTTAGACGCCGAACTTAAAACACAAGTTCGCTCAACACTAAACCTTATGCTATGCACTATCAGGAGGCATTAGTATACAGTTTGATCAAAGAGCATAAGCCCACTTACCACGACAAGGTGGCCTCTTCAAGTGGGGACCTACTCTAACTTTGGCGCGGCACTGTGCAGCGACCATCGCGCCACCGCACCAGCACAAAAGCAGCAATGGCCACCGTCCAGCACCGCATAATGTGAACAGGTGCAAAGAGCTCACCTGTTCACAGCCTCTCAGGAACACCAACTGAGAGGTTATTGCTGGTAAACAAAGGGCCAGAAGAGAACCAGGGAAATGAGGAAATATAGATTTCTTTAAATCTAAAACTTGCTTAGCTCAGTTATATAATGCTGCCCATCAGATTTACAGTGCTATATATATATATTTTTCATAACTCGGACAAGGGGGTTCTCCGGTCAAAATCGAAATATTGCTGATAAATCAAACCTGTGGAGGGAAGATAAGTTCTCCGATACTTACCTTCCACAGCGCAGCCCGTTCAGAGATCTGCCTCCCGGTCACGTGATCGCTTCCTATGGGTTTTCTTCCCTTCCGACCGAAGTCCGTCTTTCTGTCTTCTCTTCCTTTCTGCAGCAGGAGACAGTTCGTCACAAGTGATGTCACCGCCTCCTGCTGGAGAAAGCGCTGGCAAATAGGGGTCACTAGATGGCACAAGAGGGCACTTCATGTCATATAGGGGGCACTGGATGGCAATGGAGGCACTGTGGATGTCACTGTTATAGGGGCGCTGTGGATGTCACTGTTATGGGGGCCCTGTGGATGTCATTGTTGTGGAGGTCACTGTTGTGGGGGCACTGTGGAGGTCACTGTTGTGGGGGCACTGTGAATGTCACTGTTATGGGCGCTCAGTATCAGTGATAGGGCTCATGTAAACGACCGTATCCGTTTTGTGGTCTGCAAATCGCCAATCCACTAAATAAGGTTACTGTCCATGTGCGATTCACATTTTTTTGCAGTCCCATTGAGTTCTATGGGTTTTAGATCTGCATTATGAGGTCTATAATAGGACATGTTCTATCGCAGAACTGACATACAGATGTGGAAAGCACATGGATGTCATCAGTGTGTTTTCTACATCCGTATGTCAGTTCAAGTAAAGACAGAACATGTCCTATTCATAGAACTCAATGGGACTGCAAAAAATGTGGATCGCACACGGACAGTATCCTTATTTAGCGCATCCGCAACTTGCAGACCGCAAAATAGACACGGTCGTGTGCATAAGTGTTTAGATACACAGCTCAGCAGGCAGGATCATACACGATGGGATTAGATACATACTTTATCAGGCTGTATCATACAAAATGGGATTAGACACACAGTTCAGCAGGCTGTATCATACAAGGTGGTATTAGATACACAGCTCAGCAGGCTGTATCATACAATATGGGATTAGATACACAGCTCAGCAGGCTGTATCATACAAAATGAGATTAGATACACAGCTCAGTAGGCTGTATCATACCAGGTGGGATTAGATACACAGCTCAGTAGGCTGTATCATACAAGGTGGGATTAGATACACACTTCAGCAGGCAGTATCGCACACAACAGGATGTGTATCAGGCACAAATACACAATAGGATTAGGCTACTTTCACACCTTCGCTAGGTGCGGATCCGCCTGGTATCTGCACAGACGGATCCGCACCTATAAATGCAAACGATGGTATCTGTTCAGTACGGATCCGTCTGCATACACTTAGTAAAAAAAAGTCTAAGTGTAAGTCAAACCGTTTCCGTCCTGACTTTACATTGAAAGTCAGGACGGATCCGTATGGCTCTGCACCGCCTCTAGAGCAGAATGGAGGCGGAACGGAGCCAAACTGATGCATTCTGAGCGGACCCTTATCCAATCAGAATACATTGGGGCTGAACTAATCCGTTTGGGGCCGCTTGTGAGATCCTTGAAACGGATCTCACAGGCGGACCCTGAAACGGCAGTGTGAAAGTAGCCTTAGATACAGATGTGTTTGGATACACAAGCTGTTTATTACACTCTGGAGATGGAGGGCAGAGCCTGTGGACGGTCAGTAATGGGATTTAGACACGGAGTGAGGAGTAGATTCATGTCTGTGTGCAGAAAGATGGACACAGGAGTTGTAGTGGGTGGAGCTGCTGCAGGCAGAGCAGTGGGGGGCGTGGCCAGCCTGTCACTCATCTCTGTGCAGTGCAGCCAGGCTTGTGTATCAATAAAGTTATGTATTCAACAAGACAGGAACGTTTGGTTTCCTCTCACAAGCGGTCCAAAACGGATCAGTTTTGCCCTAATGCATTCTGAATGGATAAGGGTCCGTTCAGAATGCATCAGTTTGCCTCCATTCAGTCTCCCTTCCGCTTTGGAGGCGGACACCAAAACGTTGCTTGCAGCGTTTTGGTGTCCGCCTGACGATGCGGAGGCAAACGGATCCGTCCTGACACACAATGTAAGTCAATGGGGAAGGATCGGTTTTCACTGACACAATCTGGCACAATAGAAAACTGATCCATCCCTCATTGACTTTCAATGGTGTTCAAGACAGATCCGTTTTGGCTATGTTACAGATAATACAAACGGATCCGTTCTGAACGGATGCATGCGGTTGTATTATCTGAACGGAAGCGTTTGTGCAGATCTATGACCAGAGGCGGATTATAATTGGGACGTTTGGGTCTGTAGCCCCGGGCCCAGCCCCGCTGGGGGGCCCAACGCCGACCCAAATGCCCACAAACTACGGTAGGGTACGGGAGCGCATAGTTCTCTGCCCCGCCGCCCATCACCGCCATAGGCTTCAGGCCTAGTAGGCCTGGAGCCTATGCGGTAGTAAAATCCCGACGCAGGCCCGGACGCAGAGCGCCTGCACTATCTACGAGTGAGCCCCGACTGGGACACAGGTAAGTATTAGCTTTTATTTTTTTTATTTTTTCAGTGCCAACTTTGGGGGACATTATTGAAGGGACAGTGTGGGGCAAACTACGTGGGGGCAAATTACTAGTGTGGGGGAAATTAATACTGTGGGGGCAGTGTGGGGGACAATTAATACTGTGGGAGCAAATTACTACCATGGGGGGAATTAATACTGTGAGGGCAGTGTGGAGAAATTAATACTGTGGTGGCAGTGTGGAGAAATTAATACTGTGGGGGGCAAATTACTTAATGGATGGCAGTGTCGGGGCAAATTATCTAATGGGGGGCAGTGTGGGGGGTTATAACTTGATGGGGTCAGTGTGGGGGGCAAGTTGCTTAATGAAGGGCAGTGTGGGGGCAAGGTACTTAATGAATGGCAGTGTGGGGGCAAATTACTTAATGGCTGGCAGTGTGGGGGCAAATTACTTAATAGATGGCAGTGTGGGGGCAAATTACTATATGGATGGGGGTAGTATGGGGGGCAAATTACTTTGTGGGGGGAATTACTACATGGGAGGCAGTGTGGAAGAGTATGGGGCAGTGTGGGGGCAAATTACTATATGGATGGCAGTGTAAGGGCAAATTATCTAATGGGCAGTGTGGGGGGTTATTACTTGATGGGGGTAGTGTGGGGGGCAAATTACTTTGTGGGGAGAATTACTACATGGGAGGCAGTGTGGAAGAAATTACTGTATGGAGAAGTGGGGGAAATTACTATATGGGGCAGTGTGGGGGAAATTACTATATGGGGCAGTTTGGGAGAAATTACTGTGTGGAGGCGTTTCTATTAGGGGACATTATTTTTGGGGCCACTATACAGGCATTATTACCTGGAGCACAATATAGGGTGTTATTATTACTGGGGGCACTCTAGGGGACATTATAACTGCTGTAGACACTATAGGGACCTTTGGAGTAATTTATCAAACTGATGTAAAGTAGAAATGGGTTAGTTACCCATTGCAACAGATTTCACCTTTCATTTTTCACAGCTCTTTTGGAAAATGAAAGGTGGAATCTGATTGGCTGCTATGGGCACCTAAGCCAGTTCTACTTTACACCAGTTTGATAAATGACCCCAATTATGAGAAATCGAACGTGTCTGTGTAACAAACTCTGTAGAGACGAGATGTGGCTGAAAGAATTAGTCATGGCGGTCTGGGTCAAACGGAGGAGAAGAGGAAAGAAAAGATCTACGTGACAGGAGATGTCACTGGAAGTAAGAGGTATGTGGTGCTGTATTCCCCTATATTTAGAGCTAACTCACTACTGTGACCTGCGTCTCATCTTCTACTCCAAGTCTTTTTTTTATCATAATCGTATGCATTTAAAATTTGGCACCTGAGGGGTTAATTGTGCATATCATAGCCCCCTGTAAGAGATCAGGGGCTGCCAGGCAGCAGGGGGCAGACCCCCCTCCCTCCCCAGTTTGAATATCATTGGTGGCCAGTGTGCGGCCTCCCCCCCCGATCATTGGTGGCAGCGGAGAGTTCCGATCGGAGTCCCAGTTTAATCGCTGGGGCTCCGATCGGTAAGCATGGCAACCAGGACGCTACTGCAGGCCTGGTTGCCATGGTTACTTAGCAATATTACAATATTAGAAGCATCATACTTACCTGCTGCACTGTCTGTGACCGGCCGGGAGCTCCTCCTACTGGTAAGTGACAGGTCTGTGCGGCGCATTGCTTAATGATCTGTCACTTACCAGTAGGAGGAGCTCCCGGCCGGACGCAGACATCGCAGACACCGCAGGTAAGTATAATGGTTCTACAAATTGCTAAGTAACCATGGCAACCGGGACTGCATGGCAACCGGGACTACAGGGGGGGGGGGGCTGCCCCCTGCTGCCTGGCAGCACCTGCCAGGCAGCAGGGGGCAGTCATGTACACAGTTATTTTAGTATATTCTAACCTGAAGCGTCCCCATCACCATGGTAACGCCTCTGTGTTAGAATATACTGTCGGATTTGAGTTTCACGATGTAACTCAAATCCGACGGTATATTCTAACATAGAGGCGTTCCCATGGTGATGGGGACGCTTCAAGTTAAAATATACCATCGGATTGGAGAAAACTCAGATCCGATGGTATATTAACTCCTGACTTTACATTGAAAGTCAATGGGGGACGGATCCGTTTGAAATTGCACCATATTGTGTCAACGTCAAACGGATCCGTCCCCATTGACTTGCATTGTAATTCAGGACGGATCCGTTTGGCTCCGCACGGCCAGGCGGACACCAAAACGACTTTTTTTTAATGTCCGTGGATCCTCCAAAAATCAAGGAAGACCCACGGACGAAAAAACGATCACGGATCACGGAAAAACGGAACCCCGTTTTGCGGACCGCAAAAAAATACGTTGTGTGCATGAGGCCTAATGTTCACTACCTGGCATTGAGCAAGTCAATGGGGACGGATCCGTTTGAAGATGACACTATATGGCTCAATCTTCAAACGGATCCGCCCCCATTGACTTTCAATGTAAAGTCTGGACGGATCCGCTCAGGCTACTTTCACACTTAGAAATTTTTCTAAGTTATAATGCAGACGGATCCGTTCTGAACGGATGCAAACGTCTGCATTATAGGAGTGGATCCGTCTGATGAAACATCAGACGGACCCGCTCCGAACGCTAGTGTGAAAGTAGCCTAATGCAACATCTACAGTAATTCATCTTAAAGAGGACCTTTCGCTAGAATAAAACATCTAACTATACAGACATGTAGAGCGGCGCCCAGGGATCCCCCTGCACTTACGATTATCTCCGGGTGCCGCTCCGTTCTCCCGGTATAGCCTTCGGTATCTTCATAGTTAGGCTCCACCCAGGAGAACCTGCCGGGGTCTCCTTCTCCCAGGCTGTAGCGCTGGCCAATCGCAGTGCTCAGCTCATAGCCTGAGAGGCTTTTTTTTCTCTCAGGCTATGAGCTGAGCGCTGCGATTGGCCAGCGCTACAGCCTGGGAGAAGGAGACCCCAGCAGGTTCCCCTGGGTGGAGCCTAACTATGAAGATACTGGAGGCTATACTGGGAGAACGGAGCGGCGCCCAGGGATAATAGTAAGTGCAGGGGGATCCCTGGCCGCCGCTCTACATGTCTGTATAGTTAGTTTAGATGTTTTATTCTAGTGAAAGGTCCTCTTTAATGTGCAGGAGGCACTATTACTTATTTACACTAGAGGGCGACAAAGCTTCAAAAGTCAAATCTGGATTCTCACACAAGTATTTGTCCACAAGGAAAAATGTGATTGAAGCCAATGGGTGGTAACCCTGCTGCTGGACAGATGTACCTTCACTGCCATATGGTGAACATGACAGCACAGAGGAGGACTGAAAGCCATGCTGACGGAGTGAATACAAAACTGCAGAGTTATTAGAGGATGCCAGCTCCTTACACAATCTCTGACAATTGCAAAGCACCCAGATTTGCTGGATTTTTTGGGGTAGATCACAAATCACAAGTGACATTTCCAGATAGGGTCCCATGTAAGTCCAGTGCAGCGGAGACCGAGCTTCTACCATTATTTTATCTAGGCGCTGGGCAGCGCTGTACCTGACAGAAAAAGAGGCGCTGACCTGCTCCCACCGCTCTATGCCAGCAATGAGGATCCAGCTTCGTCTGGTCCCCACAATGTGTAAGCTTCCGGATGGGGACACGTGAGCCTCTGCAGCCAGTCATTGGCTATATCGACCCTGCCTGAAATTTAAGATGGTGGGGACCGGAGAAAGTGGCACTGGACGGTCAGCACTGGAATGGAGTAGGGGGTAGCAGCTGAGTGCCTTTTTATCTTAGGTATAGTGCTGTCCAAACCCTTTTGATTAATGTAAAAAATTAAAATCAGACATCATAAACTACATGACAACCTCTTTCTAACAAAGCTAGCACCAGTCCTGTACCTCATATGGATCCAGAGATCTCCCCATTCATTGCTCTGCTAGATTTATATCAAGCTGACAGCTCAAGGGGAGTGTCCTTTCTGCTGCAGCTAAGGGGGCGCGTCCTTTACACTGCAGCTAAGGGGGCGTGTCCGGAGCATGTGCAGCCTTCTCAGTGAGTCAGCCAAAGCGGCGCTATACAGATACATTTTTTACTCCATGGCTATGCTAAGTTTTCAGATCCAGGTGCTGGTTTGAAAATTGTAAAATATTTCCCATGGGACAACCCCTTGAAGTATGATTATCTGTTTTTATATACATTTTTCTTTTCTGGCCATAACTTTTTTTTGTCACTGTAGCAGTATAAGGGAAGTATAAGGCAAATTTTACCACATGACAGGAGGCTTCCTATTTTGCATTAAACTCTCTTTACTAACTCCATATAGCAGTAAAGAAAAGAGAAAAAACGATGACCAATCAAAATGCAATAGGAGGTATATAATGCACCGCGGTGAAACTCCTCCTCCTCTTTCTTTACTGCTCCATCAAACAGACAGGTCAGAGTTTTCAGCTCTTTTATTCATACTTGTTTAACATGTTTTAACCTTTGGTTATTAGAGGGGTTTTGATACTGGGGGTTTACTTATCTCCCGGTGTGGGTTTTGTCGGGACAGGTGTTTTTCCTTATCCGGCTCACCGCGCTTTGGCGTTTTCGGCCAGGCCGGTCCGCCATTTACCCTCGGCGGTTTCGACTCCCCTCTCCCTTCCCTGGGGTAACGCTCACCCCGTTTACATAATAGAATCTATCTTACATCGTTCCTACCTGACCTCTCTTCTCCCGGCGCGCGCGGGATTTTCGCCGCCAGACGTCTGTAGCGGCCATCCGAGATCTCGCGACATCTGAGGCCGCCATCTTGGATGACGCCGCGTCTTTGCTCATCCGGCGTTCGGCTGTGGCCAGCATTTCCAGCTTGTCAGCCTACTCTTCGGTGCTCAGGCGGGGGTCGCCAGGTCAGTACTGGAGTCTGTATTACTGCACTCTAGGGTTGAATACCTGGTGCTTCAGGGTGAGGCCCTGTTTGCTTACTGCTGCTAACGTGGTGTGACTCATACATCCACAGTTTACCTGGGTGTAACCCAGAGACAAAAAATCCCAATTACCCTGCTGGGGTTATAGGTACTGCTGGTACCTTTTTTCCATACAGACCGACCCCTAGCCCTCCCTGCCCTGTGCTGTGGGCCATTAAAGAACATCCGCCATGGATCAGACCGCGGAAAAATTTCAGGCCATGATAAATGAGGCTGTGGCGGCCTCCATGGAGAAGGCTCTCTCCAGGGTTATGACGGCCTCTACCGATCGACTGAAGAACCCCACGGTGGCCCAAGCCCAGGACTACGATTCTGAGGCTTCAGGATCCCAGGCCTGTGCCGAAGCCCGGCCATCTAAACGCCACTGGAAAGGTGATAAGGGGACCACCAACTCAGACAGGGGCAAGGCGCCTAAGCATAGCCGTAATGTTCCCTCCGCTCCCTCTCCAAGACATCATTACTCCTCGGACGAGGAGGATAAGCTTCCGCCTTCCATGAATATCGTGGATTCGTGGCAAGCCGCGGACTCCGACTCTCCAGAAGACTTTTGGGGATCGGACGACAGTTCACAGACCGGATTTCGTCAGGACGGTCTTACTGACAACAGGCCTCTTCAGGACGACCCAGTACCAACACTGGACGAAGAGGAAGCCATCTTAGACCCCTCAGGCCAACGCCTTTTTGACCCTAGAAACATCCGCCACCCGCGTTCGGTGGACTGGACACCGCCTGAGCACTTAGCAAAGTTTATGCACCTGTGGCTGCGCAAGCCTATGGATAAGACGGTGCGCAACCGTCTACGTTCCGAGTGTCCTCGTCCTTCACTACCCGATCTAGTGGCTCAGACACCGGAATTTGATCAAGTCATGACCACCTTTATGTCTAGAGGAGGTCGCGATCCCTGTAAAGGGGTAGAAAAGGCATTCCATGGGGCTCAAGACAAATTACTGGACTCCATCGGTCCACTTTCCCGCATCTTATACTTGGCGGATGACGCCCTCATGCTCGCTGACCAGTTCGATACCAATATGGTCCGTGAATGGGCGCACGATATTCGCGAATGGGCACAGCGATGCTTCTGCTTCGTGGGTAACGCCAACGTATCCCTCTCCGCTGAGAGGAGAAAAGCAGCACTACTCCGCTTAGACGGAAAGTTGGTGGAATTGGGCACCAAGGAACTTGGACCACTGGCACAGGGCAAGCTCTTCGGGGACGCCTTCTTGAAGGAGCTCAACAGGCATGTGAATGTTTTCACGTCACTCAACAAAGCACAGACCTCTATCAAACGAGTCTTCAAGGGCAACCCCCAAAGGGGTGTTTTTGGAAGGGCTGGCCGCTACAGAGGAGCCGACAGAGGTCGGGGATCACGTTTCCGTGGCAGAACACGTTTCAACTCCACAGGTAAGTCTTCGGTCTCAGGTACCCCTCGTCAATCTTACTGCAGGTCGTATTTCTCGTTATTTTCAGAATTGGGCGACTATCTCGACAGACGCTTGGATCCTTCAGACGGTGCGCGGCTACATCATAGACTTCGTGGGTTTCCCGGAGCAGACGGTCCCGCCACGTCCTTTAAACTGCTCCACGGAAGACGGCCAGCTCATCGAACACGAGTTGCAGGAGCTCCGCTCGAAGGGAGCAATAGAACCTGCTCACGACCAGGGGGGGTTTTTCAGCAATATCTTCCTGGTGAAGAAGAAGACCGGGGACTTCAGGCCAGTCATAAATTTAAGGAGGCTCAACGCCTTCGTTCTATACAGACACTTCAAAATGGAGGGCATCCACCTCCTAAGGGACCTTCTCCAGGATGGAGATTGGTTCACAAGACTGGACCTCAAGGACGCGTATCTGTCGGTGCCCGTCCATATGGCCTACCGACGTTTCCTCAGGTTTCTATGGCAGGACCTCCCCTGGCAGTTCACATGTCTTCCATTCGGCCTCAGTTCAGCTCCGTGGTGTTTCACCAAGCTGCTGAAGCCAGTGGTCGCTCATCTACGCACACAAGGAATTCGGTGCATTATTTACCTGGACGACCTGCTTCTGTTTTGCTCAGACAAGTCCAGACTGGGTCTACACACACGCTTTACCGTGGATTTCCTGACATCTCTGGGTTTCATGGTAAACTTCATGAAGTCAGAGCTATACCCAAGACAGACGGTACAGTTTTTGGGCTTCGTGATAGACTCCAGGTCCAGCACGTTAAGTCTGCCAGCGTCAAAGATCACGGCCATCAAAAAGGAACTACGCAGGGTCATTCGGTGCCACTCCATTCCACTTCGTGCTCTGGCTCGGATTGTAGGTCTACTTTTCGCTTCCATCCAGGCCATATTCCCGGGACCGCTTCACTACAGGGCGATGCAGCGTCTGAAGACCTCCTTTCTCCACCGGAATCCTTCCTACGATCAAACGATCCCGATAACGGAAGAGGTCAGGGAGGAGTTCAGGTGGTGGCTCGACACTATGGAGGCATGGAAGGGCCGGGCCATCTTCGGGAACTCGCCCGACATCGTTCTGGAATCGGATGCCAGCCTTTGGGGTTGGGGTGCAACGGACGGAGGCGAGTCTACAGGAGGCGCCTGGTCCTCTCAAGAGACCTTTCTCCACATCAACTGTCTGGAACTCCTCGCAGGGTCATTCGCAATCCGCAGTCTGGCGAAGGGCAGATCAGACTGTTGCATTCTTCTCCGGATGGACAACATCTCGGCGGTTCGTTATATCAACCGACTGGGCGGAGCCCGGTCTCGACTCCTATCCGAAATAACGAAGGAGATATTCGACTTCTGCCTTCCCCGCAATATCTCGCTCAAAGCGGAGTACCTTCCGGGGGAAACGAATCTGACAGCGGACTGGTTTTCACGTCATTGGCGGGACAACAGCGACTGGAGACTGGATCCTCGGATCTTCCAAAGGCTCTCTGCCAAAAGGGGCCCCTTCAGGCTGGATCTGTTTGCTTCCCGCAACAACAGACAGACTCAGGATTATTTCAGCTGGCTCCCGGATCCGGAGAGCAGGGCAGTGGACGCGTTTCTCCAGCAATGGCCAGTCGTAGGGGCGTACGCTTTTCCCTTATTCTCCATGATAGCGAGGACGATTCAGTACCTGAGGAGTCAACGTGTCTCTCTGCTTCTCATTGCCCCCCTTTGGCGGAGTCAACCGTGGTTCCCGGACCTCTTAGCGCTGTCCTACACCGATCCACTACTCCTTCCGTCATATCCGTTACTCCTCACGGATCTGAAAGGGAATCCCCATCCCATGGTGCTCGAGGACCGTCTCACCCTGGTGGCTTGGTCTTTTTCAGGGGAGCCTGGCAGACCAGCGGCTTATCTCAGACGGCTAGAGACCTCATTTGGGACTCCTGGGCTCCCGGGACCAGAAGATGTTACCTGTCAGCTTGGGATTCCTGGTCCTCTTGGTGCGGTGAACGGGACCTCGATCCATTTACGGCACCTGTGACGGCCATACTTAATTTTCTTTCACACCTTTTCTCTATGGGCCGCTCCTATCGTTCCCTTAATGTAGTTCGCTCTGCTATTTCAGCGGCGCACGTTCCCGCCTCGGGAATCCCGGTTGGTAGGGACCCGCTGGTATGTCGTCTTCTTAGGGGTATACGTCTACAGAGGCCCCCAGGACCTAAATACTCTCATCTGTGGGACGTAGAACTAGTCCTGCAGTTTCTGAGGGATTGGCCGTCGAATGATAATTTGTCTCTTAGACAACTTTCGGCCAAGTTAACTCTATTGCTTTGTTTGGTTTCTTTCAGACGGGTTTCTGATGTACGTGCTTTTGACATTGACGCTTTTTCGGTGTCCCCAGATGGAGTTACCTTTAGGGTGTCTAGACGTACCAAATCGGACTCTTCATCAGTGTTTTATCCTTTCTTTGCCTCTGAACCGCAATTATGCGTTGTTTCTACTTTACACCGTTACGTGGAGGTCACTTCTGCCCTTCGGGTCTCGGCAGCGGGGCAATTGCTTGTGTCCTATGTTAGACCTCACGTTCCCATCTCTACTACCACGCTTGCCAGGTGGATTCGATGGATCCTGTCTCTGGCGGGAGTGGATCCCACTTTTGGGGCGCATTCGGTTCGCGGGGCAGCTGCCTCGTCGGCCTTCTTGGCGGTTGCTTCTCTTTCAGACATACTTCGCTCGGCGGATTGGTCTAGAGAGTCTACTTTCCGGACATTTTACTTTCGCCCAAATGCAGGTGCAGCTATGTGTCTACTAAATCAGCGTTAAAAAATGCAAAATAGGAAGCCTCCTGTCATGTGGTAAAATTGAAGATTATGCTAGCGTTAGTGTACTTATAATCTTAATTTTAGTAATGACAGGAGGCGAGTATTTTCCCACCCTTTTATCCCACCCTCAGGTTCGCGGTCTTGCGTAAGTACTTTTTAGTTTGGTGGGCTCACATTCTTGTTCATCCTTTTCAGGTTGGGGGTGTGTTGTTTTATATGGACAATATTCGTTGCGTTGATGTGATGTTGACAGTAATTATATTTCAGGTCATTACTGCATTCGGATTCATAATCCGGTTCCTGATCAGTGTCATGTTTCCTTTTCAGTGTAAATCCGCAACGATAGCAGTGTCGTCTTAGGATGGACGTATTTGGATCGACCTTCGGTTGCTGAGGATCTTCTTTCAAGCAAGTTACCCTTTGGCGTTGGTTCAAGTTTGGAGGATCAGCCTTCTTTTCGCGGGACTCCTCGGGTTAGGGCTCTGCTGTTGTCGTGTTATAGACGGTTGGACTTTGTACTCTGAGTTACCTGATGTCGCGTATGAAAGAGGAGGAGGAGTTTCACCGCGGTGCATTATATACCTCCTATTGCATTTTGATTGGTCATCGTTTTTTCTCTTTTCTTTACTGCTATATGGAGTTAGTAAAGAGAGTTTAATGCAAAATACTCGCCTCCTGTCATTACTAAAATTAAGATTATAAGTACACTAACGCTAGCATAATCTTCAATTGTACTTTTTAGTGATATATTTTACCATATTGTTTAACTTTTATAGAAAAAAAAATTTGAGTAGTAATGGAATGCTATTCCGCTACTGTAAATTGACGATGTTCACCGTGCGGCATAACTAGCATATTACATTTATACTAGCAGTACTATGACAGCGATAACAAATATGTAGTTTTACTTGTTTTTTACTACTTTTGCACAGTAATGGCACGTCTCATGCGAAACTAATTTTTTTACTATGTTGTCACCTCCCAAGAACCATAACTTAAGGTGCATTTACACACGCTGACCAAGCAGGCAATTATTGGGAAGGACCATTTCTTCCGCATAACTGCCTGCTCGCCCGTGGAGGTAAGAGCTGCGTTTACATGCAGCAATCACCTCCACTTTATGGGGATGAGTGATGGCTGCTACTATTGCTTATCTGCAGATTGGCTCGGACTGGCCCACAGGAGTACAGATGAATCCCCCGGTGGGCCCCTGACTAAGGCGGGCCCCTAGTCTCGCTCCCCCACAAGTGGCACAAGTCAGTTGCTTGCAGAGAAATGAAATCCCGACTCCCGTGGCACAGGACACTAAAGTTTTGCTGATGGGCGCTGGGCAAGCCTCTGCAAGCACTGCTAATGCTGATTGGCCAGCCCAGCGCCCAGCAGCGAGACAACATAGAGCCCTAGTTGGGACTCCAGCGGGTGAAGTACTAGCCACTGATGATGTGCTGAGTAAAGGGGGGCCCCGAGGACAGGACAGAGGAAACAGGGAGCTGGAAAGCAGAGCCTGAGCCCGGACAGTGTAATCAGGAGGCGGGGCCTTTTGTCCAAGACCAGGCCCCTATAGCAGCTGTGTGGTCTGCCTCTGTTGGAGGTACACCACTGACTGTACCTCTTAATTTATTTATTTTTCAGTAGAATCTGTATAAGGCCCCAACCATATCTACTTTGCGATCTGCAAATCGCGGATCCCAAAAAATATGGATGTAGTTCATGTTACATCCACATTTTTTTTCTGCCTCTTGCTGAAGCGCAGGTCATCTGATCCTGACATGGTGGCCACCATGTCGTTGACTTGTGGTACAGTCATCACCTCCAGCTGTATCCCATATTGATTGCCGGGACACAGTGAGACCCCCGCTCTGGTACAATGATCTGCAGATACAAAAAATATAACTAATTATGACTAAACATGGAACAGCAGAAAATTACATAAGTGACACACAATTTACTCCTGGTTTGTGTGGGTTATTGTAATCCCTTTAAAGGGGCTATCCGAGTTATGGGAAGAAAAAAAAATTATAAAACTCATCAGGACATACATGTACATTAGTTAAGCTTGATTTCTTAAAGGATAACTGTCACATTTAGACCCTAATTTAAATTTTCATATATGTAGTTACTAATAACATGATATTCCAGAATCAGTTACTATTAGACTGACTTACCCCATATTTAATAAGATTCAGCCTCTAGCAACCAATCTGCATAAAATTGCAATTTCACTATTCAGTTAAGATGGCCGTCACAGGCTACATCAGTCCATGCGCCAGTACTTTGGTAGGAGGAGAGGGGTCCAGTATCAGGGGTCCTCTTCCTTGTCTACTGCTAGTCTGTCCACTTGAATCTATATCAGGATCGTGGACATACTTTGTTTCTGTTTAGGGGACACGGCTGACACCTTTGCCAGTGTACCCGGCTCAGCTAAATAGCCCAAGCTCCCTTGTGGGATTAGGCAGGAGAGGGCTTTATAGGGCGCACTAATTCCAGGGTTAGGTTCCTGACTGTGCCTGGTCACGGGGATCCGTGATCAGGTCACCTAGGCCAGTGTAGGTCCCCTTGGGCATCACTAGGGCCAGATAGCCTAGCATCCCTAACCCTGTGTTTGACAACTGCCTCCAGCAACGGTGTACGTGCATCATCTAACACCGGTGAGGCATTCATTGTACCAAGGAGCATCTCATCAGAGCGGTAGGACCACCTGGTTACTTTTTTGGTGCACCTCTTGTTATCTAAGTGTGTTCTGGTCACCGAGTGCCACAACTGTTTGTGGGGTGACCTTCCGCATTGCTTCTTTTTTGTATCTTCTATGTTGTTATCTATTTATCTTGGGGCCAATTTTCTATGAATAGATTATTAAAAGTTAAGTTTTAACCCGCAATGCTAGGGAGGCTTGTCTCCGTCTGCTATTGGCTCCCCTTCCCCCCCAACGGCTCCCCTTCCCCCCCAACACCAGATGTTTTCATCCATGCATGGGTAGAAGCAGCAGTGGCGGTGTGGGGACCCAGGTAAGTATATTCAGTGTGGGGTGCCTGGCATATGGAGGGGCATTTTATAGGATTGGATTACCCCATTCACAGAATAGGTGATAAATATCAGATCACAGTGGTCCGAACACTGGGACCGCCACTCCGCCAGCAGTCCTGAGAACAAGGGTCCCTGATTCCCCTCTCTGAATGCACCGGTATTGTGCATGCTGGTTTTCCACCCTTTTACCTCTATGGGGCCAACTTCGTCAGCTCCATAGAAGTGAAGGAGTGGTGAACTGACGTGTATTACTGCTCCATACAGAGAGGGAATTAGGGACCCCTAATTTTAGGAATAGCTGGGGGTCCCAGTGTTTGAACCCCCTGAAATCGATTATTCATCACCTATCCTGTGAATAGGTGATAAATACTTGATGAAGGATAAACCCTTTGATCATACTGTCCTATATCATCTGGTTTTCCTGTGTTTTAGTTTTTTTCTAGAATGACTACCAGTGGGTTAAACCTTGTAACTGTTTTGTGCATTAAGGAGCTTCTATTATATCCACCCTGGAACCAGCATCAATGCACAGAACAAGAAATTACCAGACTCTTACTGGCAGCTTGAATTGCTTTGGGCGGTAATCCTTAAACTATTTTAGAATACAGAACCCTCAAAAAGCTGAAGAACTTAAGGTGGCCATACACAGTCAATAGCTGTCGGACAAACGATCGTTCAGCCAGCAGCTATCTGTCCGGACTCCCTCCCAACTCCTCAATACACATACATGTACGGTCGGTGGGGGGTATATGTGTTGTCAATGGGGAGAGAGCTGCTGCAGCTTATCTCTTGGGAGAACAAAAGGATCAAGCACAAAAAAATCTGTTCACCTGATCCCCATACTTAGAAATACAGTAATGTGTGTGTGGGGGCCTTTAAAGTGGACCTCTTACCAGTTTAGATAAAAGTTGCTAGTAGGAGCAATACATAACAGGGACTTGTAGGCACAGAATATCTGGACCTTTTAGCTCCTCGACACCAATGCAAAATCTGTAACAGGGTCCCAACCTCCCATGTGCCATTTATAATACTGCTGTCTTCTTATGTGGCAAAAGATCCTTTAGGCCCCCTCAGACACTAGGGCCCATATACAGCTGCTTCCTCTGCACCCGCTATTGCTGTTTTTGGCCCTTAGACCCATTTGTATACCTTGTGCTACATCCAAAGAACGTTTTTCCCAATAGAAAGTGTAAGTTTACATTTAGTTAAGCTGACTGTACACTTTAAAAGCATACAGCCAACAGGTATTCCCACTGATCCTCAACATCCACATCCACACTTGGCCAAGCGAACGATAGGGAGATGGGAGTAAGCCAGACCCCTTAGGCAGCAGGTAATCTTCCTTGAGAACAAAGGATCAGGCATGTTGCTTTCCTTCTTTGCTCCAATATCTGTCATGGGGGAAAAGAGAGGACATCCTCATACCTATTAGATGGTCAGGCTGGACCACTAAACTTGAGGGTTCAGCCAACATTCATCTAATATGTATGGCCAGCTTAAAGGGGTTGGCCACTTTCTGGCTACTGTTGAACAATGTCTTTGGAAGATGATTATATGGCATTTACTAATATAGCCTTTGTTGAAATTCTGTGCCATTGTCTATATTTCATAAGTTGTTCTCCCTTATTTGCCAAATGTTTAGTACTGTCCACAGGTCCTGTCCATAAGATGGCCGCTCTAGGAGGGTCATGTGACCAGACACATCACTCAGTCTCCTCCATTCAAACACATTTCACCTGCACTAAACTCCCGACAGTGGAATGCAGATGAAATGGAGGTGAATTACATGGAGGTGATTTTCCTGGTCACATGACCCTCCATCAGCCGCCATTTTATGAACAGGACCTCTGTGTGGACAGCACAAAAGACTTGGCAAACAAGGAGCATACCATATGAATTATAGAAAATGGAGAAGGCTATATTAGTAAATGCCATATAATCATCTTATAAACACATTAGTCAACAGTAACCGGAAAGTGGCCAACCCTTTTACACTAAAGATGAACCTTCAGTTTAAAATAGTATGTCCTTAATTAGAAATTAGTAAATTTGTTTAATTCTAGTTTTACAAGCAATTCACCAGCCATTAAGATGCATTGCATCGCATTACAAGTGATTGTAAGCTCTGTAAACAAAAAAGGCCAACATCCACAAAAATATGCCTTCTACTTATGCAAAGAAGGGCTGCAAATGGGCTCTTAGCTAGCTCTGCCTCTGATGCCACCAGATGTAAGGCAGCTATCCTATAAGTCAAAGTTTGACTTTTTAAACAGGCCTTGAGAAATGACAGATAATAATTAAGCCAGCATCTGATTTGCAGACAGCTGTTTCTGCAGTGCAGAGCAGAGAGTACTAGGTGAGAGGCCTAGGTCAGGATTTGGGGGATACAATATCTCCTTATGGAGAGCGCCTACGGCTAGTTTACTTATCTCCAGCAGGCTGTTTCGGCAGGGGAGCAACCTGCCGGAGATGTCCAGATCCGGCACTGCTGGAAGCTGCCAGACACCTGCCAGCCCCATTCACTATAATGGGGGCCTGTGGCGATATGGCCTCAACTTGGCAAACATGCGGAGAAGCAGCGGAATAAATACCGCTGCTCACAGTAGTATTTGTTCTCCCGCTTCTCTGTATATTTGCCGGATTGCCGTCAGTCTTCATTATAGTAAATGGGGCCGGACGGAGATTCCCTTGGTTCTGGCAGTGCCAGAATGCAGAGAGATCCAGCAGACTGTTCCGGCAGCCAGTCTGAAACAGGCCTTAATCAGTGCGAGGAGTCCTATAGGCCAGACCTTGCTAAGAACTCATTTGCATACCCTCTTCCCAGAATTCCAGAGGAGCATTGCCTGGCCTATAAGACTCCTCACAGTGATTAAGGCATTCTCCATCAGGAGATATAATACCCGCCAAATTCTACTTTTGGATTTACTGTTTTGGACATCATGGAGTTTCCCAGGAATAAATGCTGGTAATGCATTGGAATCATTTCAAAAGGTTCCAGGGTCTAGATATTGCTGTTATATACTTTATATGGCGCCCTCTGTTGTTCTTTTTAAACTCTCTCAGAATCAAAACCTAATGGAGGAAATTTATCAAGATTTCTACTCTAATTTTGTATTGTAGAAAAGTCCTTTTGTACAAAAATTGGCTACTTTTTGCAAATTTCCGCCACTAAAAAGTTGGAGCAGAAGGGGTGGAGTTAAAAAATAGCCAAGTGCTCGCTCAGCTGTGTTTAGAACTCCCATAGCAGTGAATGGAGAGAACACCACATGCTCCTTTACTTTGGGGGCCTCGTTCTGAAGATAGGAGCAGGTCTCAGAGGTGGGACCCGCTGCTATCTGACATTGGTGACATGTCCTGGTGATATGCCACCAATTCCTGAGATGAGTACAACCTTTTAAGGCCATTTTACATGGGCTGATGATCAGAGGGACCAACATTGATACAACTTTTGTTCCAAATGATTGCACCATGTAGAGGTGGCCTGCAATCACTTATTTGTCATTTATCTCATCCTTTATGCGGGCATAGAAATGGTCATTTGATGGCAGCACATCTTTCCGTGTAAACAGGGAATATCAGGCAGACAATGTAACTCTATGAGAGGAGGTGTCTGAACAAACAATCTCGAAAATGATTGTTCAAACCCCTCCCAAAAATTTTTAATTGAAGTGACTTCCTATATCGTCAATTGGTGCTTGTTATGTGTCTATGGAAAAGTACCTGCGTGTGCTTTCAAGTGCCTACGTGGTGCAGGTGGTGTACCCCTTTATCTACCATTATCATTTACTTTTGGTGACTTTATTTTACCCGTTCAATAGCGATCTCTTCTCCTATGATGATGACGATGGGTTAAATCCACTTGCCACATGTTGGGAATATGTGAATAATTTCCTAATTTTATTTTATTATAGGATCTGTCTATCAATGGTGAATGTTTCCGGAAGCCAAAAGTAATAGAGTTCAACTTCAGTGGAGACTGTGGTTTTCTTACTGTGGAAAAATCTATATTTAAGGAGGAAAACATCTTACAGATGAAACCGAGATACTCCCGTTTTAGAAACATGAAGTGTGTCTGTTTATTCCGTGCTGTCATTTATAGCGTGGAAGGAAAAAGTGGCACCTAGGTCCCTGTGTTTGTTCCGCCTGTCTAAATAGCAGTTTTCTTTGCTTCCATACCAAACACGGGCCATGAGTTGGACGTCTGCCAGGCACATTTGACTGGATGGATTTTGCTCAAGAGGAGACGTAATTTAATATTATGCAGCTTTATAAACAATCTTATTTAAAATATCCCACCGTTTTGTGTATACAGCTCATGTGCGCACCTATGTTCAGGTTGATGCAGCTGAACAAACTCTGCGTACCATCTATAACTTACCTAATTCTTGCTAACCTACTCCTGCACACTGTGAGGCCTTCTGTGGTCACAGCAGGTCAGTATTATTTACGCACAGCTAATATATCCTGGAGACTTTTTTTTCATGGAAATCACAGACATGTCGGTGGAAGAGAAGAGAGACCATTGGGTGAGAGAGACCATGCTACACAGGGAATGCCCTCTGAGCCCTGAACTTTCAGCTCCACAAGCAGGCATATTAAATAAAGTAATGGAATGAAAATTAAAGAAGTAATAAAAAAATCAGCCAACCCAATAGTCCTATTTGAACCTCTCCAGGTACACAGATGCAGTACATACCTAAAATGATTTTTTCCACGATTAAGGGGATACTTTTAGGGGTAAAAACAAATGAAAAAAATTCTCTATGTTTTAGGGTATCTATAAGGGTACGGCCAGTCAGGTTTCTTCATGAAGTTTTGGAAGCCAAAATCAGGAGTGGATCATAAAAGGAGAGAAAGTATACAGGAGAGACAAGACTTCATCTAATTTTTTTAATTTACTCCTTGTTTTGGTTTTCAAAACGGCGTCGGGAAACCTGACTGTGTAGCCGTACCCTCAGGTTCTCCCAGTCAAGCTCCCAGTCTGGAAAATGTTAAAATTCTTAGATGTTTGACCGGCGGGGACCTCTATTTGAGGGAATATTTAGATTTTTAGAGAGTCTTTGGGAGGGCAGCAGGCATCTTAAGCTGGCCATACACATTAGATAAAAGTTGGTTGATGGTTGAACAGTAGTTGAGCAAACATCTGGTAAAAGTTAGTTTCATAGACATGTCCATATTGGCCTTTTCAATTGTTCAAACTGCCCATAAACATTCACTGAAACCAGTCGATGGATGTAAGATCTTTTGGGAACGTTCTTACAACAAAAGATCATTCATCCAACTATCAGATAAAAATATTAAACACGGCCAACTTCTTTTTGAACGATAATGGCCGTTCGTTGTTAAATTTCAACCCATGCACATTTATTCTGGTTGAAATAATCCATTTTGATCAACTTTAGACTAATGTCTATGGCCACCTTCATAGTGGCTTCTTCAGACAAGCATGTTGTGTTAGTGGGGGATATAGGTGGCTGAAGAACACCCATGGCCCTGCTCATCTCCTAGGGAAACGAAAGAGGTAAAATCTAACATGTCCGACACCTGTTGTCGTATGGCCATGTCAGGTCTTTCCTGCTCGCTCGTCTTGTAACAGTATGTTCTGGTGAACGGTTATTGTTTAGAAAGAAGTCCAGCATGGCCGAGTATCAAGTGTCTCTCCCTGGAGAACCACTGATGTCTGTGCATATGTTTGCATGTAGACAGACGTTTCAACGCTAACCTATCCCTACAGGTCAGAGGGCAGTCAGCCAAAGCTACAATTCGACCCAACACGTGCACTGAGGTTCAGAGAGGTTGGGGCAGCTGTGGCTGCTGGATCCCTTGAGAGTATTAACACGGCAAGAGAACATAATAAAACAAGACAGCGAGAGGAGAGGGAATCAACGCAATGAGGCCGAATGTAACTGAATGTAACTGACACCTGCAAAATTATTAATAGGGTTTTTAAGGGGGACTATCAACAAAAACACATGGTAAGAATATGGCGCAGCTGTTCCCACTCACAGCGGGGGCTGTATACTGGTGGAACACGTCACACTGTATGTAGGTAGGTCAATTTGGGTGTTTGAAAAAGATCTTGTGTAAAAGATAAGCAGCAGATCTACAGGACCCCTTCTTCACCGGGGCCCTGTGTGTGTGTGTGCACCGATTAGGGCCCTTTTACACAAGCCAATGACTGGGAAAAAATGAACACAGCCCCATGTAAACATGCCACCGATCTTTTATGTGGCATCAAAAATGCTTGCTTGTCTGTGGCACAACGACCTGTGTAAATGGAATGTGCTGGCAATAAATGAAAATTGCATGGGGATGAATGATCACATTACCGATTGTTCGTCTCCATACTAATAATTGCTGCATACATGTTGTTGTCGCAGACTGGCGCTTGTTACCAGGCAGAATGCTGGCCAATGTGAAAGGACCTTATATTCTTCTTTATCTCATTGGTGATTTACTTGCTTGTAGATTATAACTTTTGTATCTTTGCTGTAATAGAAACAATTTTCCATGCTCTTGGTGGTCTTATGGTGGGCTTTTGTTTATACACAGCAGTAGAGATGAGCAAATTCGGACAAATCAATTCATCTCACCAACAAGAGTTCTTCGTCTGCGAGGGGCTGTCTCTGCTGCTGAACAAGCTCCCCTGGCGATTGATTGACAGGGCCGGGCATCTAGCCAGACCCTGACAATCTTGTGTCTGTCCGATACTGGAGCAGCGACTGCGCATGCGACGCAACATTTTTGGGTAGCAACGTATAATCAGTCCCTACTTCCGTATCGGAAGCAGAACCTCTGCACTTGCACTGCTACTTGGAACAGCAGCACAGGCCCTGTCAATCCAGCGGCGGCACGGAGATACTTTAGCACTGGAGACAGCCCCTTGCTGGTGAAGAACTCTTGTGAATTAGACAAATTGATTCGTTGCAATCAATTCGCTCATCTTTACAAAGCAGCCAATCTAAACAAGCAGAGCTTCAGTGTAAAGAATGGGGAAAGGACTGTGCAGCAACCTGGCCTGTGATCAGACAGGAAGTGGATTTTAGGCACTGCAGCCTCCCTATAGACCGTATTAAAATGTAATCAGTAGAAACTACAGAAAATAAATAGCAGGCATGCTCTACTGAAAGGCACCGGATGATCGGAAAGTGGAAATGTATCAAAGTGCTTGTTTGGCACCTGTTTTGTGCTAAAATTTGCAACACCCTCGCCACTTTTACAAAAAGTATTGACTGATATGCAGTGGATATAAAAAGTCTACATACCCCTGTTAAAATATCAGGTTTCCGTGATGTAAAAAAATGAGACAAAGATAAATCATTTCATAACCTTTTCCACCTTTAATGGGACCTATAAACTGTACAACTCAATTAAAAAACAAACTGAAATCTTTTACACACCCTCTTATAACTGGGGATGTAGCTGTGTTCAGAATTAAGCAATCACATTCAAAATCCTGTTAAATAGGAGTCAGCATACACCTGCCATCATGTAAAGTGCCTCTGATTAACCCCAAATAAAGTTCAGCTGCTCTAGTTGGTCTTTCCGGAAATTTTCTTAGTCGCATCCCACAGCAAAAGCCATGGTCCACAGAGAGCTTCCAAACCATCAGAGGGATCTCATTGTTAAAAGGTATCAGTCAGGAGAAGGGCACAGAAGAATTTCCAAGGCATTAGATATTCCATGGAACACAGTGAAGACAGTCCTCATCAAGTGGAGAAAATATGGCACAACAGTGACATTACCAAGAACTGGACGTCCCTCCAAAATTGATGAAAAGACGAGAAGAAAACTGGTCTGGGAGGCTACCAAGAGGCCTACAGCAACATTAAAGGAGCTGCAGGAATATCTGGCAAGATCTGGCTGTGTGGTACATGTGACAACAATCTCCCGTATTCTTCATATGTCTGGGCTATGGGGTAGAGTGGCAAGACGAAAGCCTTTTCTTTCGAAGAAAAACACACAAGCCAGGCTACATTTTGCAAAAACACATCTGAAGTCTCCCAAAAGCATGTGGGAAAAGGTGTTCTGGTCTGATGAAACCAAGGTTGAACTTTTTGGCCATAATTCCAAAAGATATGTTTGGCGCAAAAACAACACTGCACATCACAAAAAGAACACCATACCCACAGTGAAGCATGGTGGTGGCAGCGTCATGCCAAGGGGCTGTTTTTCTTCAGCTGGAACTGGGGCCTTAGTTAAGTTAGAGGGAATTATGAACAGTTCCAAATACCAGTCAATATTGGCACAAAACCTTCAGGCTTCTGCTAGAAAGCTGAACATGAAGAAGATTAAAGTTTTGGAATGGCCCAGCCAGAGCCCAGACCTGAATCCGATTGAAAATCTGTGGGGTGATCTGAAGAGGGCTGTGCCCAGGAGATGCCCTCGCAATCTGACAGATTTGGAGTGTTTTTGCAAAAAAGAGTGGACAAATCTTGTGAAGTCAAAATGTGCCAGACTCATACCCAAAAAGACTGAGTGCTTCAACAAAGTATAAGTTTAAGGGTGTGCATACTTATACAACCATATTATTATTTTTTTTATTTTTTTTCTTCCCTCTACCTAAAAGATTTCAGTTTGTTTTTCAATTGAGTTGTACAGTTTATAGGTCAGAATAAAGGTGGAAAAAGTTCTGAAATGATTTATCTTTGTCTCATTTTTTTACATCACAGAAACCTGACATTTTAACAGGGGTGTGTAGACTTTTTATATCCACTGTATGTGGTAGAAAAGCACTGCACATTACACCCAAATTGCTGTTTTGGAATTCATTTTCTGGCACACAGAGCTACCGAGCATTTGCCAGTTATTCAGAGGCATGCCCCTTATTAATTTCAACACATTGGGGGAGATATATGAAGACTGCCGGATCCATCGACTGCGCTGGTGTGAGATGCTCGTGATTTGTTAAGAGGCAGAAGACTCCTAGAAAATTATGCGCATCTCTGCCCTGCCGTGCGCCAGAACCTGAAGTCTATGCCAGCTACAGGCTGACGTAGACTTCAGCTATAACTTCTGCCACTTTCTGGCAAAAGTTATAGTAAATGCAGAGGTGTCGTGAAGCCCCGTCCCTTCTGCTAATCTGCACTTCAGAAAAGTGCAGAGAAGCTCTGCTGTGCGCCATAATGTCCGACTTTTTTATGCCACAATAGTGGCATAAAGGTATTGATAAATGTCCCTCTTTATATGCAAGTGAGCTTTCCTATAGAGGGCTCATGCACACGACCGTATGCCCTCCGAGACATAAAGTCCGCGGGCGGGCCATATGTCCAGGAGCGGCATACATCGTGCGCATGGGAGTGCACAGCATCATAGGTTACTATGATGCTGTGCGCATTAGGCCACCCGCGGGACTATTGTCCCGCACTCATAAGATCATATGAGTGCGGGACAATAACCCCGCGGGCGGCCCGATGCGCACAGCTTCATAGTAACCTATGATGCTGTGCACTCCCATGCGCACGATGTATGCCGCTCCGAGACATATGGCCCACTCACAGACCGTATGTCTCGGAGGGCATACGGTCGTGTGCATGAGACCTAAGACTGTAATACGACATGCCAGGCTTAGTAAATTTCCCCCATAGACTCCTGACTGTCCCTCCCCTTCTGATTAAAGGGGTTATCCCATGATTAATGTAAAACATGAAAATCAGACATCATATAGTACATGATAATCTCTTTCTAACAAACTCAGCCCTGTACCTCACATAGATCCAGAGATCTCCACATTCATTGCTCCAATTGCTCTGCTAGATTTATTTCAAGCTGGCAGCTTAGAGGACGTTTCCTTTCTCAGTGGGCATGTCCTTTCTGCTGCAGCTGGTGGCAGTTGAAGGATGAAACTGAGCATACATGTCAACATCAATGAGCTGAACAGAGAATTTAGAAAAAGAACAAACAGCAGGTGGTGCTATACAGATACATTTTAAGTGAATAAGGCCGGGTTCACACTTCAGTTAGTCAGTGCTCAGTGATTTCCATCAGTGATTTTGAGCCAAAACCAGGTGGGAGTCAAAAACACAGAACAGGAGCAGATCTTTCCATTATACCTTATCTACAGTATGTGTAGGCTCCAGTCCTGGTTTTGGCACTGATGGAAGAAACTGACCAAATAACTGAAGTCTGAACTCAGCCTTAGGCCTCATGCACATGACCGTATGTATTTTGTGGTCCGCAAAAACGGATCTGCAAAAAGTACGGATGACGTCCGTGTGCATTCCGTATTTTGCGGAACGGAACAGCTGCCCCCCAATAGAAGAACAGTACTATCCTTGTCTGTAATAATAGGACATGTTCTTTTTTTTTTCCGGAACGGAAATACAGACATCCAGAAATGGAATGCACACGGAGTAACTTCCGTTTTTTTTGCGGACCCATTGAAATGAATGCTTCCCTATACGGTCTGCAAAAAAACCCTGAACTGACACGGAAAGCAAATACAATTGTGTGCATGAGGCCTAAGGCTACATTCACACGACTGTATGTGTTTTGCGGTCCTCAAATTGCGGATCCGCAAAAAAAAAATGATGATGCCCGCATGGCATCCGTTTTTTTTGCAGATCCATTGTAACAATGCCTATCCTTGTCCGCAAAACGGACAAGAATAAGACATGTTTTATTTTTTTTGCGGCACGGAACCCCACGGAAGCACGTGCTTCCGTTACGTGGTTCCGTTCCCTTCCGCACCGCATTTCTGGATTTGCTGACCCCTTCAAGTGAATGAGTCCGCATCCGTGATGCGGAATGCAGACAGCCGGTGCCCCGTGTATTGCGGACCTGCAAATACAATATTTTATATAGAGATAAATAAACAAAAAAAAGTCTTCACTATTAAAATATAAAAAATACTAAAAACACGGTTCACGGCTTTGGTGACCAATTCCCCCCCCACAACACACACAAATAATTTAATACGGGCCCATTGTACACGACCATATGCCCTCTGAGACATTCGGTCCTTGAGCGGGCCATATGTCCTGGAGCGGCATTGATCGTGTGCATGGGAGCCCACAGCTTCATAGATTACTAAAAAGTATGATTATTGGACAGTAGTCTCGCGCGCAGCCCAAAGTGCACATAACCTATGATGCTTGTGCTCCTGTGCACATGATCAATGCCGCTCCGGGACATATGGCTCGCTCACGGACTGTATGTCTTGGAGGGAATATGGTTGTGTGAATGGGCCCTCACAATGATCAAAAAATTGCACGCACCCCAAAAATGGTACCAATAAAAACTACAGTTCACCCACAAAAAAGCCCTCATAAAGAAATATGAAAAAGTTATGTCTGTCAGAAAATGGTGATGCAAAGAAAAAACTTTTTTCTCAAAGGTTTTATTTTAACCCCTTCTACCCAAGATGCTTTTTTTCTCTTTTGAATTTTCATTTTGTGCTCTCCGCCTTTCCAGAGCTTCAAAGGGTTTCTGTCTCCAGATTTAACCCTAGTAAGCTAGCTGACATTAGCGATGTGCTAATGTCAGCTAAACCTAACTAGCCTATTCCTACTTTTATCTATGCCCCCGTTACGCCAGAAATCGAACTCATATAATATGCTAATTCTCCTACCTGGCAGCCTGCGAGCGTCTTTCCCTTACCGCGCCTGCGCCAAATGCTGAATGGCGCGAGAAACAACGCCCCCCTGCTCCTAGAGACTAATTAGCATATTATAAAAGTTAGATTTCTGGCATAACGGGGGCATAGATAAAAGTAGGAATAGGCTAGTTAGGTTTAGCTGATGTCAGCTAGCTTAATAGGGTTAAATCTGGTGACAGATTCCCTTTAACTTTTTTTATTTTTCCGTTCACATAGCTGTATGAGGGCTTGTTTTTAGCAGGACAAGTTGTTCTTTCCAACACAACCATTTAAAATTGCATAAAATGTAGTGGGAAGTGGTAAAAAATTCCAAGGGTGGTGAAATTGGAAAAAAAACTACAACTTTGCAACAGTTGTACAGTTTTTTTTTTTTCACTTGTCATCTTGATTGTCCAGGTCAGTATAAATCTGGCAGATACCACATAAGTATAGTTTTTCTTGCGTTTTGATACTGGAAAAAAATAAAAAATTTGAAAGTTTTGTAGTTAACTAGCATTGGAGTCTATAATGATTTTACTAGCTTCCTATCGAGCCCGGCTACAGACAGGGACTCCGTTGGAAACACTGTGCAGCAGCCTCCTGTTATTCACTATGACAGGGGCTGCCTTACACAAGCTCCGGCTCCTCTCATCGCCACATGGTGGATTCGGAGCATTACCAGAAGCGTGTATTGAAAAAAAGGACTATGTAAATTAAAAAGTTCCTGATCTTGGAGGCAAAGGAGGAAATAAAAAAATAAAAATTAAGTATTAAGGGGTTGTGTAATCTTAGACAGTGGAGGCATGTTGCTACAAAATGCCACAAATGTCTGTTAGGTGCCGGTCCCACCTGTGGAGCCCAACTTACAGTCAGGTCCATAAATATTGGTACATCGACACAATTCTATCATTTTTGGCTCTATACACCACCACAATGGATTTGAAATGAAACAAACAAGATGTGCTTTAACTGCAGACTGTCAGCTTTAATTTGAGGGTATTTACATCCAAATCAGGTGAACGGTGTAGGAATTACAACAGTTTGCATATGTGCAAAGTAATGGGACAATTGGCTTCTCAGCTGTTCCGTGGCCAGGTGTGTGTTATTCCCTCATTATCTCAATTACAATGAGCAGATAAAAGGTCCAGAGTTCATTTCAAGTGTACTATTTACATTTGGAATCTGATGCTGTCAACTCTCAAGATAAGATCCAAAGAGCTGTCACTATCAGTGAAGCAAGCCATCATTAGGCTGAAAAAACACAACAAACCCATCAGAGAGATAGCAAAAACATTAGGCGTGGCCGAAACAACTGTTTGGAACATTCTTAAAAAGAAGGAACGCACCGGTGAGCTCAGCAACACCAAAAGACCCGGAAGACCACAGAAAACAACTGTGGTGGATGGTGAAGAAAACACCCTTCACAACAGTTGGCCAGATCAAGAAGACTCTCCAGGAGGTAGGTGTATGTGTGTCAAAGTCAACAATCAAGAGAAGACTTCACCAGAGTGAATACAGAGGGTTCAACACAAGATGTAAACCATTGGTGAGCCTCAAAAACAGGAAGGCCAGATTAGAGTTTGCCGAACGACATCTAAAAAAAACCTTCACAGTTCTGGAACAACATCCTATGGACAGATGAGACCAAGATCAACTTGTACCAGAGTGATGGGAAGAGAAGAGTATGGAGAAGGAAAGGAACTGCTCATGATCCTAAGCATACCACCTCATCAGTGAAGCATGGTGGTGGTGGTAGTGTCATGGCGTGGGCATGTAAGGCTGCCAATGGAACTGGTTCTCTTGTATTTATTGATGATGCGACTGCTGAAAAAAGCAGCAGGATGAATTCTGAAGTGATTCGGGCTATATTATCTGCTCATATTCAGCCAAATGCTTCAGAGTGCGATGGACGGCGCTTCACAGTGCAGATGGACCCAAAGCATACTGCAAAAGCAACCAAAGAGTTTTTTAAGGGAAAGAAGAGGAATGTTTTGCAATGACCAAGTCAATCACCTGACCTGAATCCGATTCAGCATGCATTTCACTTGCTGAAGACAAAACTGAAGGAAAAATGCCCCAAGAACACGCAGGAACTGAAGACAGTTGCAGTAGATGCCTGGCAGAGCATCACCAGGGATGAAACCCAGCGTCTGGTGATGTCTATGCGTTCCAGACTTCAGGCTGTAATTGAGTGCAAAGGATTTTCAACCAAGTATTAAAAAGTGAAAGTTTGATTTATGATTATTATTCTGTCCCATTACTTTTGGTTCCTTAACAAGTGGGAGGCACATATGCAAACTGTTGTAATTCCTACACCGTTCACCTGATTTGGATGTAAATACCCTCAAATTAAAGCTGACAGTCTGCAGTTAAAGCACACCTTGTTTGTTTTATTTAAAATCCATTGTGGTGGTGTATAGAGCCAAAAATGTTAGAATTGTGTCGATGTCCCAATATTTATGGACCTGACTGTATCTCTATAACGAAACACCAAAACTGAAAATAGCCAAGCGCACTGCTCAGGTCATGTCTAGGTTTCGGTGACTTTCTTACTCTCATCTTACATTTTCTACCTCTTGGGCTAATAGTATATTACAAAAGATTTTTTTCTACCTTCTAGATTTCATTGCTTGGAGTAGTGTGTCGGCAGAACTTGAAGAGGAGAAGAGCACGTGAAGACTGCAGTCCAGTGAGAAAGATCCCAACAAGGAGGAAAGATCCAGTCTGGAGGAAAGAAGGTTTGTACACAAACATAGAAGAGGATTCTTTACGGTAAGAGCAGTGAGACTATGGAACTCTCTGCCTGAGGAGGTGGTGATGGTAAGTACAATAAAGGAATTCAAGAGGGGCCTGGATGTATTTCTGGAGCGTAATAATATTACAGGCTATAGCTACTAGAGAGGGGTCGTTTATCCAGGGAGTTATTCTGATTGCCTGATTGGAGTCTGGAAGGAATTTTTTATTCCCCTAAAGTGGGGAAAATTGGCTTCTACCTCACAGTTTTATTTTTTTGCCTTCTTCTGGATCAACTTGCAGGATGACAGGCCGAACTGGATGGACAAATGTCTTTTTTCGGCCTTATGTACTATGTTACTATGTTACTAAGGGTGAACACGGCTGGCTTCAGTGCTGTGGACCCGAGAGTCTCCTTCTCAGACTCTACATGTTAGTAAAATTAGAGGAGGAGAAGGATGGACTTCCATGGCATCCGACACTGGCCGCCAAGCTACACCGAGTGGGACTTGGAATGTGCAGGGTGTTGGAGGAGGGCAGCAGCAGACTACTAAGAGAATCTCCTTAAAGGCTTTGTCTGTTTTTTTTTTCTATTCATGACCTATTCAGATTGGTGGGGGGAGGGGGAGACTCCCTACACCCCTACCGATCAGCTGTTTGAAGAGAAGGCAGCACTCATACAAGCGCTGCCTTCTCCTCATTGTTAACCTGATTACCGACTGCAGTGAAGAGCAGTGTAATTGCAACTATGGCATCCCCATTCACTTCTATGGGACATTACCCTACTACTCGCTTGGACAGGAAGGAGCTGTCCCATTGAAGTGAATGCAGTTGCGAGGGCAAGCAGGCAAACAATGAGGAGAAGGAAGTGCTTGTATGAGCGCTGCCCTAGTTTTGTGATCACACTTCCTATAAATATAGACACAGTTTAAGGGGAAGCACTTGCAGGGGGTCAGCACAAGCTAAAATCACCATCTCTGCCAAAGGGCCATTTTGCCTAAGCGCTTGGCAGTTAGACAGGGCAGGAGACGGAGATGCTGTGTGTACTACTCAAACAAAGTTACACACAGCACAGGTATTCTACGATATTGTTTCACTCAGGCTCTGGCTGTATTTCTCATCACTATGGCTGTCTACTTTCAAATTCAACCACACTGTGCAGTGACCAGGAAAGGGTACACTGATGCCACTTATGCAGTGGGTCAGGATATGGGTGGTTAATAGTCTATAGTTTGTTTCGTGACGCCAATTGCAGCATGCGCAGGGTACTATCACAGGGTCCTCCCAAGGTGTTATAACGCACGTCCCAGGTTAGGAATGCCAGAGTGGCGTAATAGCCTATAATGTCGCTATAGGTGGTGATAATTGTGTCAACGGTATCTCCTACCTGGGTACGGCTGGATAGTAGGAGTAATGGAGGGATTTTGCAGCAGAAATGATGTCCAGACCTTTAGATGAAGTTCAAACTTTTCTTTACTGAAGATAACTTGAATCCAAACAGAATACAGCTTTGGTCTTTGGTCCCAGCAGGTTTTGGCAATGGTTTGCAGGAATAAATCTTCTGCACTATAAATCTGGAGCTTGTGGTGGGCTACACTGACTCTAACTTCCTTCTCCACACAAGCTGCAGGATGTGGGAACAGTCCACACCTCCACAGAGGGGGAGCTAAGCTGGAATAATCCATTCCAGCTTAGATACACTAAACTAGAACTAGTACCTTACCAATGCATTGCTGCCACCTGCTGGTGTACCTGGAAAATTACAACACAATTGAATTTAACATGGTTTTACATGCACATTTGTGAAGAAAGTATGTAAAATATATCTGATAACAGTGTAAAAGCTCTTAGAAGAAAGTAGCGGGGTAGATGCGTGTAGTAACACAACTCTAGGGTGTTACACACTGTCCACCCTTTGTCCCTTCTCTCCACATCAGTCCCTCCCTCCTTCCCTCACCATTGTTTAGTTACCATGCACTTTATACCCTCATACATTACACTGACCCATCTTCCTCCATGGTGCAGCATAAAAAACAACAATATAAATCTTTCAACCACTTGCTGTCTCTTTCTGTTCTCCTGCTACTAGCTGCAGGGGATATTTCACCAAATCCTGGCTCTCCCTCTGTTGCTTCTCCTCTGCCACACACAGAAACTCCAAAAATCTTATTAACCACCTCCGGACCGCCTAACGCAGGATCGCGTTCCGGAGGTGGCAGCCCTGCGCAGAGTCACACATATATGCGTCATCTCGCGATGGCCGAGATTTCCTGTGAACGCGCGCACACAGGCGCGCGCGCTCACAGGAACGGAAGGTAAGAGAGTTGATCTCCAGCCTGCCAGCGGCGATCGTTCGCTGGCAGGCTGGAGATGTGTTTTTTTTAACCCCTAACAGGTATATTAGACGCTGTTTTGATAACAGCGTCTAATATACCTGCTACCTGGTCCTCTGGTGGTCCCATTTGTTTGGATCGACCACCAGAGGACACAGGCAGCTCAGTAAAGTCCCACCAAGCACCACTACACTACACTACACCCCCCCCCCCCGTCACTTATTAACCCCTTATTAGCCCCTGATCACCCCATATAGACTCCCTGATCACCCCCCTGTCATTGATTACCCCCCTGTCATTGATCACCCCCCTGTAAAGCTCCATTCAGATGTCCGCATGATTTTTACGGATCCACTGATAGATGGATCTGATCCGCAAAACGCATCCGGACGTCTGAATGAAGCCTTACAGGGGCGTGATCAATGACTGTGGTTATCACCCCATATAGACTCCCTGATCACCCCCCCTGTCATTGATTACACCCCTGTCATTGATCAACCCCCTGTAAAGCTCCATTCAGACGTCCGCATGATTTTTACGGATCCACTGATAGATGGATCGGATCCGCAAAACGCATCCGGACGTCTGAATGAAGCCTTACAGGGGCGTGATCAATGACTGTGGTGATCACCCCATATAGACTCCCTGATCACCCCCCTGTAAAGCTCCATTCAGATGTCCGCATGATTTTTACGGATGCACTGATAGATGGATCCGATCCGCAAAACGCATCCGGACGTCTGAATGAAGCCTTACAGGGGCATGATCAATGACTGTGGTGATCACCCCATATAGACTCCCTGATCACCCCCCTGTAAAGCTCCATTCAGATGTCCGCATGATTTTTACGGATGCACTGATAGATGGATCCGATCCGCAAAACGCATCCGGACGTCTGAATGAAGCCTTACAGGGGCATGATCAATGACTGTGGTGATCACCCCATATAGACGCCCTGATCACCCCCCTGTAAAGCTCCATTCAGATGTCCGCATGATTTTTACGGATGCACTGATAGATGGATCCGATCCGCAAAACGCATCCGGACGTCTGAATGAAGCCTTACAGGGGCATGATCAATGACTGTGGTGATCACCCCCCCCCCCTGTCATTGATCACCCCCCTGTAAAGCTCCATTCAGATGTCCGCATGATTTTTACGGATGCACTGATAGATGGATCCGATCCGCAAAACGCATCCGGACGTCTGAATGAAGCCTTACAGGGGCATGATCAATGACTGTGGTGATCACCCCATATAGACTCCCTGATCACCCTCCCTGTCATTGATTACCCCCCTGTAAAGCTCCATTCAGACGTCCGCATGATTTTTACGGATCCACTGATAGATGGATCGGATCCGCAAAACGCATCCGGACGTCTGAATGAAGCCTTACAGGGGCGTGATCAATGACTGTGGTGATCACCCCCCCTGTCATTGATTACCCCCCTGTAAAGCTCCATTCAGATGTCCGCATGATTTTTACGGATGCACTGATAGATGGATCGGATCCGCAAAACGCATCCGGACGTCTGAATGAAGCCTTACAGGGGCGTGATCAATGACTGTGGTGATCACCCCATATAGACTCCCTGATCACCCCCCTGTCATTGATTACCCCCCTGTCATTGATTACCCCCCTGTAAAGCTCCATTCAGACGTCCGCATGATTTTTACGGATCCACTGATAGATAGATCGGATCCGCAAAACGCATCCGGACGTCTGAATGAAGCCTTACAGGGGCGTGATCAATGACTGGGGTGATCACCCCATATAGACTCCCTGATCACCCCCCTGTCATTGATCAACCCCCTGTCATTGATCACCCCCCTGTCATTGATCACCCCCCCTGTCATTGATCACCCCCCTGTAAGGCTCCATTCAGACATTTTTTTGGCCCAAGTTAGCGGAATTATTTTTTTTTTTTCTTACAAAGTCTCATATTCCACTAACTTGTGTCAAAAAATAAAATCTCACATGAACTCACCATACCCCTCACGGAAACCAAATGCGTAAAATTTTTTAGACATTTATATTCCAGACTTCTTCTCACGCTTTAGGGCCCCTAGAATGCTAGGGCAGTATAAATACCCCACATGTGACCCCATTTCGGAAAGAAGACACCCCTAGGTATTCCGTGAGGGGCATATTGAGTCCATGAAAGATTGAAATTTTTGTCCCAAGTTAGCGGAACGGGAGACTTTGTGAGAAAAAAATTAAAAATATCAATTTCCGCTAACTTGTGCCAAAAAAAATAAATTTCTATGAACTCGCCATGCCCCTCATTGAATACCTTGGGGTGTCTTCTTTCCAAAATGGGGTCACATGTGGGGTATTTATACTGCCCTGGCATTCTAGGGGCCCCAAAGCGTGAGAAGAAGTCTGGTATCCAAATATCTAAAAATGCCCTCCTAAAAGGACTTTGGGCACCTTTGCGCATCTAGGCTGCAAAAAAGTGTCACACATCTGGTATCGCCGTACTCAGGAGAAGTTGAGGAATGTGTTTTGGGGTGTCATTTTACATATACCCATGCTGGGTGAGAGAAATATCTTGGTCAAATGCCAACTTTGTATAAAAAAATGGGAAAAGTTGTCTTTTGCCAAGATATTTCTCTCACCCAGCAAGGGTATATGTAAAATGACACCCCAAAACACATTCCCCAACTTCTCCTGAATACGGCGATACCACATGTGTGACACTTTTTTGCAGCCTAGGTGGGCAAAGGGGCCCATATTCCAAAGAGCACCTTTAGGATTTCACAGGTCATTTACCTACTTACCACACATTAGGGCCCCTGGAAAATGCCAGGGCAGTATAACTACCCCACAAGTGACCCCATTTTGGAAAGAAGACACCCCAAGGTATTCCGTGAGGGGCATGGCGAGTTCCTAGAATTTTTTATTTTTTGTCACAAGTTAGTGGAAAATGCTGATTTTTTTTTTTTTTTTCATACAAAGTCTCATATTCCACTAACTTGTGACAAAAAATAAAAACTTCCATGAACTCACTATGCCCATCAGCGAATACCTTGGGGTCTCTTCTTTCCAAAATGGGGTCACTTGTGGGGTAGTTATACTGCCCTGGCATTCTAGGGGCCCAAATGTGTGGTAAGGAGTTTGAAATCAAATTCTGTAAAAAATGACCTGTGAAATCCGAAAGGTGCTCTTTGGAATATGGGCCCCTTTGCCCACCTAGGCTGCAAAAAAGTGTCACACATCTGGTATCTCCGTACTCAGGAGAAGGTGGGGAATGTGTTTTGGGGTGTCATTTTACATATACCCCTGCTGGGTGAGAGAAATATCTTGGCAAAAGACAACTTTTCCCATTTTTTTATACAAAGTTGGCATTTGACCAAGATATTTATCTCACCCAGCATGGGTATATGTAAAAAGACACCCCAAAACACATTCCCCACCTTCTCCTGAGTACGGAGATACCAGATGTGTGACACTTTTTTGCAGCCTAGGTGGGCAAAGGGGCCCATATTCCAAAGAGCACCTTTCGGATTTCACAGGTCATTTTTTACAGAATTTGATTTCAAACTCCTTACCACACATTTGGGCACCTAGAATGCCAGGGCAGTATAACTACCCCACAAGTGACCCCATTTTGGAAAGAAGAGACCCCAAGGTATTCGCTGATGGGCATAGTGAGTTCATGGAAGTTTTTATTTTTTGTCACAAGTTAGTGGAATATGAGACTTTGTATGAAAAAAAAAAAAAAAAAAATCATCATTTTCCACTAACTTGTGACAAAAAATAAAAAATTCTAGGAACTTGCCATGCCCCTCACGGAATACCTTGGGGTGTCTTCTTTCCAAAATGGGGTCACTTGTGGGGTAGTTATACTGCCCTGGCATTCTAGGGGCCCAAATGTGTGGTAAGGAGTTTGAAATCAAATTCTGTAAAAAAATATCTTGGCAAAAGACAACTTTTCCCATTTTTTTATACAAAGTTGGCATTTGACCAAGATAATTATCTCACCCAGCATGGGTATATGTAAAAAGACACCCCAAAACACATTCCCCACCTTCTCCTGAGTACGGAGATACCAGATGTGTGACACTTTTTTGCAGCCTAGGTGGGCAAAGGGGCCCATATTCCAAAGAGCACCTTTCGGATTTCACAGGTCATTTTTTACAGAATTTGATTTCAAACTCCTTACCACACATTTGGGCCCCTAGAATGCCAGGGCAGTATAACTACCCCACAAGTGACCCCATTTTGGAAAGAAGAGACCCCAAGGTATTCGCTGATGGGCATAGTGAGTTCATAGAACTTTTTATTTTTTGTCACAAGTTAGTGGAATATGAGACTTTGTAAGAAAAAATTTTTTTAAAAAAAATCATCATTTTCCGCTAACTTGTGACAAAAAATAAAAAATTCTATGAACTCAGTATGCCCATCAGCGAATACCTTAGGGTGTGCACTTTCCGAAATGGGGTCATTTGTGGGGTGTTTGTACTGTCTGGGCATTGTAGAACCTCAGGAAACATGACAGGTGCTCAGAAAGTCAGAGCTGCTTCAAAAAGCGGAAATTCACATTTTTGTACCATAGTTTGTAAACGCTATAACTTTTACCCAAACCATTTTTTTTTACCCAAACATTTTTTTTTTATCAAAGACATGTAGAACAATAAATTTAGAGCAAAATTTATATATGGATGTCGTTTTTTTTTGCAAAATTTGACAACTGAAAGTGAAAAATGTCATTTTTTTGCAAAAAAATCGTTAAATTTCGATTAATAACAAAAAAAGTAAAAATGTCAGCAGCAAAGAAATACCACCAAATGAAAGCTCTATTAGTGAGAAGAAAAGGAGGTAAAATTCATTTGGGTGGTAAGTTGCATGACCGAGCAATAAATGGTGAAAGTAGTGTAGGTCAGAAGTGTAAAAAGTGGCCTGGTCTTTCAGGGTGTTTAAGCACTGGGGGCTGAAGTGGTTAATGTTCACTGCACATCCTCTCCAGTCTCTTTTAACTGCGCACTGTGAAACGCACAGTCGGTTTGAAAACAAACTATCCACGATTTCTTCCTCTCACACTCTCTGAACTTGCTAGCTCTTACAGAAACCTGGCTTCAACCCTCTGACACTGCTTCCCCTGCTGCCCTATCCTATGGTGGACTTCATTTCTCCCATAGCCCCTGTAGCTGGCCAGCTAAGACCTGTCCTAGGTTGCTAGTATAGCTTATATGTGTATATAGCTAGACCTGCCAATAGCCTTATTACGGTTCCTATGTTTATGTGTTAAAGACAAAAGCAAAGTTTATTTACTGTGACATCATGTTTTGGATGTCATATAACTGTTATATTTTGTGTTCACAGAAGCAGAAAAAGATAATATGCCTTTAACATATAGAAACATAGAAACATAGAATGTGTCGGCAGATAAGAACCATTTGGCCCATCTAGTCTGCCCAATATACTGAATACTATGGATAGCCCCCGGCCCTATCTTATATGAAGGATGGCCTTATGCCTATCCCATGCATGCTTAAACCCCTTCACTGTATTTGCAGCTACCACTTCTGCAGGAAGGCTATTCCATGCATCCACTAATTTAAAACTGTGTCCTCTTGTGGTAGTTTTTCTTCTTTTAAATATGCTCTCTTCCTTTACCGAGTTGATTCCCTTTATGTATTTAAAAGTTTCTATCATATCCCCTCTGTCTCTTCTTTCTTCCAAGCTATACATATTAAGGTCCTTTAACCTTTCCTGGTAAGTTTTATCCTGCAATCCATGTACTAGTTTAGTAGCTCTTCTCTGAACTCTCTCCAGAGTATCTATATCCTTCTGGAGATATGGCCTCCAGTACTGCGCACAATACTCCAAGTGAGGTCTCACCAGTGTTCTGTACAGCGGCATAAGCACTTCACTCTTTCTACTGCTTATACCTCTCCCTATACATCCAAGCATTCTGCTGGCATTTCGTGCTGCTCTATTACATTGTCTTCCCACCTTTAAGTCTTCTGAAATAATTACTCCCAAATCCCTTTCCTCAGATACTGAGGTCAGGACTGTGTCAAATATTCTATATTCTGCCCTTGGGTTTTTACGCCCCAGGTGCATTATCTTGCACTTATCCACATTAAATTTCAGTTTCCAGAGTTCTGACCATTCTTCTAGTTTTCCTAAATCCTTTTCCATTTGGCGTTTCCCTCCAGGAACATCAACCCTGTTACATATCTTTGTGTCATCAGCAAAAAGACAAACCTTACCAGCGAGGCCTTTTGCAATATCACTTACATTTATTTTGTAATGTAAGCTAAGCTCAGTGACACAGCAGAAACAACAGAGAGCATAGTGTTAATCTGTTGTTGCTGGGCAGGGGTCTAGACCAATCACAGCCAGCATCTCACACAGCAAGAGTTTTCACCAATCACAGCCAGCCTCACACACAGCCTGTCTGGGAATTCCCCCAGCTCCTGCTGCTAGAATCATTATTCACCAGAGACAGGAGCTGAAGAGACATTCACTCCACTGAGAGCTGTGTTTGTATGGGAACAAGAGGCAAAAATAGGTATTTAGAACAGTTATATAATGTTCATATTGTTAGTATTGTGATTAGAACTGTATACTGAACCAGTTATATGTGTGTTTACTTACAGTTCCACCAAATACAAATTGCAAGCATACAAACCAGATTCCATACAAATTGCATACAAACTGCAAACTGCTCATGCCAGATCATAAGTAATTGCAAACTGCAAACCAAGTTGAGCAACCAGAACTATTAGTTAGACCTCAGATATACTTCTCAGAGAGATCATAAAGTGCTTAAATAACTTAAAGTGAGAGTACAGATATTTAAGAGAGAAATATATGCACCATTTTATGTTGAATGACAAGATTGAACAGTTGAACCACCATCTTAATCATACCGCCATTTTATGAATCTATGCAAAACGTGTTTTGTACATGGACTATCTGCTGCGGAAGCGGCAGTGTTATATATGAAGAAAAGTTGAAGTTAATAAAGAAGTTATTTCAAGTATTTGGTGTATTCTTTAAACCTACTGTTTCCATAAAACGACGCTAGAGGAATTACAGAGTAATAGACAGTCTGGTTAGAATAAAAGTCAGAGATATCAAAATTCTTTTAATGCCACAACGCAAAAGGCACTTCATAGTGCTGCGCCTGATGACAGGCACGGTGGAGGAGTAGGCATACTACTTTATCCACAGTGCACATTTCAGGTCATTCCCCCTGCACTCTCTCTCACATTCCCCTCTTTTGAGGTTCACACCATTAGACTCTTCCTTCCATTCCCCCTGAGAGTTGCAATTGTCTATCGTCCCCCAGGCTCCCCCCACCAATTTCTAGATTACTTTGCAGCTTGGCTTCCTCACTTCCTATCTTCTGAATCACCAACTCTTATTATGGGTGATTTTAATATCCCCATTTATAATTATACCTCCCCATCAGTCGCTCACTTGCTCTCTTTAACCTCCTCTCTTGGCCTATCACAACTTACTTCCTCTGCCACGCATGAACAGGGCAATATACTTGATCTAGTCTTCTTCCATCATTGCTCAGTCTCAAACTTTAGTAACTTAATCTTCCCACTTTCTGACCACAATCTTCTTTCATTTACCATAAAGACCTCTCACTTTCCTCATGGCAATCCTACTTTTCACATTTACAGAAACCTACACACCATTAACTGCCAGCAACTTATTAACACCCTACAACTAGCTCTTACCCCAATCACTTCCCTTCCCTGTCCAGACTTGGCTGCCAATCATTACAACCAGACCCTCAAAACCACCCTAGATGAAGTTGCTCCAATATCAAGCCGACCCTCTCGACACAGAACACGGCAACCCTGGCACACACCTGAAACACGTTTTCTACAGCGTTGCTCCAGAGGTGCAGAACGCTTATGGAGAAAATCGCGAATATCAGCAGACTTCCTCCATTATAAATTTATGCTCAAAACATACAATTCGGCTCTCAACATTGCCAAACTAAAGTTCTTCACCTCTCTCATCTCCACACTCTTAAATAACCCAAAAGGACTCTGACACTTTTTATTCCCTTCTAAGCCCTAAAGTTCCAGAACCTGTCACTGACCTCTGCGCTGATGGCATGGCCACTTACTTCAGAGACAAGATTGGCAGTATCTGGCAGGAAATAATCTCCCAGTCCCCAAATAATTTCAATCCTCCTCCCTCCAATTCCCCCACATGCTCTCTCCTCTTTTGACCCTATAACAGAGGAAGAAGTCTCCAGGCTTCTCTCTTCTTCTCGACCCACAACCTGTAGAACTGATCCTATTCCATCACACCTCCTCCAGTCCCTCTCCCCAGCTGTCATCACTCACCTAACTACAATTTTTAACCTTTCTCTCTCTTCTGGTATCTTTCCCTCCTCTTTCAAACACTCTATCATAACCCCACTACTAAAGAAACCATCTCTTGACCTGACCTGTGCTGCTCACTACCGACCTGTTTCTAACCTCCCCTTCATCTCTAAACTCCTTGAACGTCTTGTCTCCTCTCTTAATAAGCTATCTCTCTGCAAACTCTCTTCTTGACCCCTTACAATCTGCCTTTCACCCCTTACTAAAGTGTCTAACGATCTCCTAACAGCAAAAAGAAATAGTGACTATTCTCTACTGATTCTGCTGGATCTCTTTGCAGTGTTTGATACCATAGACCATAAACTCCTCCTCACCATGCTCCACTCAATTGGCCTTAAGGACACTGCTCTCTCTTGGCTTTCTTCCTATCTCTCTGGCCACTCCTTTAGTGTATCATTTGCTGGCTCTTCCTCTTTTCCTCTTCCTCTTGATGTCGGCGTTCCTCATGGCTCAATACTAGGTCCTCTACTGTTCTCCCTCTATACAGCCCCCATCAGACAGACTATCAGTAGATTTGACACCCAACTATACACTTCATCCCCTGACATCACCCCTGTTTTACTCCAAAACACCAGTAATTGTCTGGCAGCTGTCTCTAACATCATGTCCTCTCTGTATCTAAAACTGTAGCTCTCAAAAACGGAACTTCTTGTCTTTCCCCATCTACTAACTCACCTAAACTTGATATTTCAATTTCGGTCTGCAGCACTATCATAACTCCTGTGCAACATGCCTGCTGTCTTGGGGCCACATTTGACTCTGATCTTTCCTTTGTTCCCCATATTCAATCACTTACACGCTCTTGTCGTCTGCACCTCAAGAATATCGCCAGAATCCGCCCTTTTCTTACGGTGGAAACGGCAAAAACTCTTGTTGTTGCCTTGATTCATTCTCGTCTTGACTACTGCAACGCATTACTAATCGGTCTCCCTCTCACTAAACTCTCCCCCCTTAAGTCTGTTCTAAATGCTGCAGCCAGGCTCATCTATCCATCCAACGCTACACTGATGCTACTAGTCTTTGCCAGTCACTTCACTGGTTGCCCATCCACCACAGAATACAGTTAAAACTTCTCACCCTCACCCCCAAAGCTCTCCCCCAGGGCTGCACCTCCATATATCTCCTCCCTCATCTCCATCTACCACCCTACTCGTGCTCTCCATTTTGTTAGCGACCTAAGATTAATAACCTCTATAATTCGTACCTCTCACTCCCGTCTTCAAGACTTTTCTCGAACTGCACCTACTCTCTGGAATACTCTGCACCGGAATATTAGGTCAATTCACAACTTCACCTTCAAACGTGCCTTAAAAACACATCTTTTCAGGCAGGCTTATCAAGCTACCTAAAATGACTTTTCACTGACTAAACCTTTCCCCCACCAACTCCTCTGACCTAAATTCGATCCTCTAGTAGTGCCAAACCCGCACCACTCCTGTCAGTTCAAAAATGGCACAAATCCTACTTATCACAATCAACTACCTTATGTGTGACCCCCAATTCCTCATAGATTGTAAGCTCTTGTGAGCAGGGCTCTGACTCCTAGTGTTTCAATTGCATATTAGCCAGTTAATTTTGTTTTGTACATGAACCCTATGAATTTGTAAAGCGCTTCAGAATATGGTGGCGCTATATAAATTAATTTTATTATTATTATTGCTTTCTCTTCAAACAGCTGATTGGCGGGGGGCTAGTGTCGGACCCACACTGATCTGATATTGATCACCTATCTTGAGAAGGGCAATCAAACAGCAGGCAATCACCAGTGATCATCGTTGATCGCGCCACATAGAGTAGCAATATCTGTGAAGGCATGGATATATTATGTTTTACATCTATTATAAGGCGGACTCTCCATGGTGATGTAGAGGTGCTTCTTAGTTGATGTGTTATAACAGGTTGGATTTGGATAACGTGATAGTCAGGGGATAGTCACATGATTCTAATGAGTAACGTGCAGTTGGGCGCTTGGAGATATACAGTCAGGTCCATAAATATTGGGACATTGACATGATTCTAACATGTTTGGCTCTATACACCACCACAATGGATTTGAAATTAAACGAATAAGATGTGCTTTAACTGCAGACTGTCAGCTTTAATTTGAGGGTATTTACATCCAAATCAGGTGAACGGTGTAGGAATTACAACAGGTTGCATATGTGCCTCCCACTTGTTAAGGGGCCAAAAGTAATGGGACAGAATAATCATAAATCAAACTTTCACTTTTAATACTTGGTTGCAAATCCTTTGCAGTCAATTACAGCCTGAAGTCTGGAACGCATAGACATTACCAGACGCTGGATTTCATCCCTGGTGATGCTCTGCCAGGCCTCTACTGCAACTGTGTTCAGTTCCTGCTTGTTCTTGGGGCATTTTCCCTTCAGTTTTGTCTTCAGCAAGTGAAATGCATGCTGAATCGGATTCAGGTCAGGTGATTGACTTGGCCATTGCATAACATTCCACTTCTTTCCCTTAAAAAACTCTTTGGTTGCTTTTGCAGTATGCTTTGGGTCATTGTCCATCTGCATTGTGAAGCGCCGTCCAATGAGTTCTGAAGCATTTGGCTGAATATGAGCAGATAATATTGCCCGAAACACTTCAGAATTCATCCTGTTGCTTTTGTCAGCAGTCACATCATCAATAAATACAAGAGAACCATTTCCATTGGCAGCCATACATGCCCACGCTATGACACTACCACCACCATGCTTCACTGATGAGGTGGTATGCTTAGGTTCATGAGCAGTTCCTTTCCTTCTCCATACTCTTCTCTTCCCATCACTCTGGTACAAGTTGATCTTGGTCTCATCTGTCCATAGGATGTTGTTCCAGAACTGTGAAGGCTTTTTTAGATGTCGTTTGGCAAACTCTAATCTGGCCTTCCTGTTTTTGAGGCTCACCAATGGTTTACATCTTGTGGTGAACCCTCTGTATTCACTCTCTGTGAAATCTCTTGATCGTTGACTTTGACACACATACACCTACCTCCTGGAGAGTGTTCTTGATCTGGCCAACTGCTGTAAAGGGTGTTTTCTTCACCAGGGAAAGAATTCTTCGCTCATCCACCACAGTTGTTTTCCGTGGTCTTCCGGGTCTTTTGCTGTTGCTGAGCTCACCGGTGCGTTCCTTCTTTTTAAGAATGTTCCAAATAGTTGTTTTGGCCATGCCTAATGTTTTTGCTATCTCTCTGATGGGTTTGTTTTGTTTTTTCGGCCTAATGATGGCTTGCTTCACTGATAGTGACAGCTCTTTGGATCTCATCTTGAGAGTTGACAGCAACAGATTCCAAATGCAAATAGCACACTTGAAATGAACTCTGGACCTTTTATCTGCTCATTGTAATTGGGATTGTGAGGGAATAACACACACCTGGCCGTGGAACAGCTGAGAAGCTAATTGTTCCATTACTTTTGGTCCCTTAACAAGTGGGAGGCATATATGCAAACTGTTGTAATTCCTACACCGTTCACCTGATTTGGATGTAAATACCCTCAAATTAAAGCTGACAGTATGCAGTTAAAGCACATCTTGCTTGTTTCATTTCAAATCCATTGGTGTGGTGTATAGGGCCAAAAATCTTAGAATTGTGTCAATGCCCCAATATTTATGGACCTGACTGTATGTGGCACCCTGTGAAGACGCCTCAGACATGCGCAATAGCATCAGAGGCACGCCGATGGTGAATCGAGGTATTTGGTGGATGCGCTCCCTTGGCTTCCGTCCTTTTAATTAAACACTACTGCAAATAATGAGTCTTTGTTTAGAATCACTGTAGGATTGGTGGTTTTTAATGTTGGGACGTTGTGTAATTTGTCTGCTTGGCCTCCTAGAAGCATTGGGAGGTGCCACATGCACTATATATGTTTGTGATTTATCACTTGTTGATATGCTTGATAAAGGCTATTTCATGGCCGAAACGTTGCATTTGCTGCTCTTTTTGTACGCTATTCTGTGAGTACGAAGAATAAAGGAATCTTCTGGAGATGCTGCCATTGCCTGCTGTTTCATTGTTAATCTGTGGACTGCTGTGGATCTGGGGTCGTGACCTGGCTGTTGCATTCCAGATAGGTCATTAGGCCCGTGGGTGCTGCTTATTATCATATTTATTTACTATCTTAAGAATTCATCAATAGAAAAAAAGCTGAAAACCCCTTTATGGAAATGATCTGCTTTTGTGAAACTGATAACCGATCCGGATAGGACATCAACATTAGAGCTCATGCACACAATAGAATTTTGTCCATTATTATTTTTTTAGGCCTGTATGTATAACCATTCACTATAATGGGCCTGGCAAAAAATGGAAATGACACAAAGTGCTTTACATGCCTGTATGTCCGGATGGCGGTTCCACGGGCAAGGATAGGAAATTTCTGCAGGAGCCAAAAATAAAGGAGGGCACTCCCTAGGACAGAGTCAGTGTTTTGTGTTTTTTTAAAACCGATTTTAAAATGGGTATCAGAAGTCAGCTTCGGTACTGACTGGTACCTTGGTTCTGAAGCCAACTTCAGATACCTGTTTAAAATCTGTTTTAAGTTGAATAATCAAATACCGATGTTATTGACCGAAGTCTCCCAAGACTTCGGTAATAATGAAGTTTGAAGCGAATTGACTTTAAATCTTGGCTTCGAAGATCAGTATGCTCAACTGCAGTGAGGATGCTTGTTATTGATAATCTGAACATATAAGGGGTCTTTCACATGGGCGGATCCTGTGTGTGGAATCCGCTGTGTGAAAGAGTGTCAAGCCCCGTTCCGGACAGCAGAGACATGACATTAACACGATTGATAAATAATTGCTAACAACTTTATCTCACTGTGATTTTGTAGTAAAAAGGTCACAGAGAGGCACGGAGCATTATCAATCATGTTACATGAGAGACACTGTGCGTGTGTGTATATATATTTAAATTATATAGGAAAAGGATGGCGTGGCAGCCTGGTCTGGTCTAGATCGTGACTAGCCAAAGTAGTGGGGTTTATAGAGGAGGAGGAAGTTGCGAAGGGAGGGGCACCCATACAAAAATTTGCTGTGGGGCCCAGTCACTTCTAGCTACGCCCCTGTCAACATGCTTATTAGGCAGCCCTCGCTCCTAATGTTTTAGAGCAAGCATGTCAAACTCAAAGGCTAACATGGGCCAAAAAAAAAAATATTTAAGTTTATGTGGGCCGCATAAAAAAAAATAAAAAATTTTTTTTACAATATAATGCAGACGGATCCGTTCTGAACGGATCCACCGTCTGCATTATATGAGCGGATCCGTCTCAGACGGATCCGCTCTGAACGCAAGTGTGAAAGTAGCCTTAGGGGCGAGAACCTGGGATCTTTCATCCCTTGTCCTATTCAGCTCTATTAGGGTGAATAGGACTTCACACTGTCCCTGCTGCTCTGTGCCTTGTGCACACAGCATCAGGGATGTTACCATGGCAACCAGGGCTTCTGTAGCGTCCTGGCTGCCATGGTAACTGATCGGAGCCCCAGGCTTACACAGCTGGGGCTCCGATCAGAAGCTGCCACTGCACCACCAATGAGGGGGAGGGGAGAGGTCCCTGTGGCCACTGCCACCAATGATTTTAATACTGGGGGGGTTGAGAGGGGCTGGCGCACTGTGCCACCAATGATTTTAATGGGATGGGGGGTTGAGGGGGGCACACTGCACCACCAATGATAAATTTCCCCTTTATACAGGAGGCTGGTACTGGCAGATCAGCAGTTAACCCCTCAGGTGCGGCACCTAAGGGGTTAACTGCCTCTGATCGCAGCTCCCTGTCAGCGGCAGGGTGCCGGCAATGCGATTTTGCTGCCGGCACCCGCCTCCTGTATTGTGTTAAAGACTGACTCTTACTATCAGGCCACACAGAGCGGCGCCCAGCGATGTCTCAGCACTCACCATTAGTTCTGTTCGCCGCTCCGTTCGCCTGCAGTGCTCCATTACTGTCTCCTCTCCTGCTCCACATGCTGCTGATTACTATCGGAGCGATGGGAGGAGACATCAGCTTCACTAGTGGGCGTTCCTTCTTCCTGGCTGTAGCGCTGTCCAATCGCAGCGCAGGGAGAAGGAACGCCCACTAGTGAAGCTGATGTCTCCTCCCATCGCTCCGATAGTAATCAGCAGCATGTGGAGCAGGAGAGGAGACAGTAATGGGGCACTGCGGGTGAACGGAGCGGCGCCCAGGACTAATGGTGAGTGCTGAGACATCGCTGGGCGCCGCTCTGTGTGGGAAATGGGAATAGTCCTATCATTGGTGGCTCAGTGCGCCCGCCCCTCCTCCGCCCCTCTCTCCTCATTGGTGGCGCAGTGCGCCCGCCCCTCCCCCCCCTCTCTTCTCATTGGTGGCAGCAGCACAGGGGGGAGGGAGGACAGCTTCCTTCTCCCCGTGCTGCTGAGAGAACATGAGCGCGCCGATAGCAGCGCGCTAATGTTCAGAGATACTAGACTGCCGGGCCGCAAAGATATTCATTGCGGGCCGCATGCGGCCCGCGGGCCGCATGTTTGACACCCATGTTTTAGAGGGTCAGCTCAGCAGCAGGCCTTCAACCATAATTTTTTCCATGGTCAGATCAGCAGCAAGCCCTTGACCATAATTTTTTCCATGGTCAGATCAGCAGCAGGCACTCGCCCCTAATGTTTTAGAGAGTCAGCTCGGCAGCAGACCCTCACCCCTAATGTTTTAGATGGTCAAATCAGCAGCAGGCCCTCGCCCATAATTTTTTCCATGGTCAGATCAGCAGCAGGCCCTCGCCCATAATGTTTTAGATGGTCAGCTCAGCAGCAGGCCCTCGCCCATAATGTTTTAGATGGTCAGATCAGCAGCAGGCACTCGCCCCTAATGTTTTAGAGAGTCGGCTCAGCAGCAGACCCTCACCCCTAATGTTTTAGATGGTCAGCTCAGCAGCAGACCTCACCCCTTATGTTTTACAGGGCCAGCTCAGCAGCAGGCCCTCGCCCATAATGTTTTAGATGGTCAGCTCAGCAGCAGGCCCTCACCCATAATGTTTTAGATGGTCAGCTCAGCAGCAGGCCCTCGCCCATAATGTTTTAGATGGTCAGCTCGGCAGCAGGCCCTCGCCCATAATGTTTTAGAGGGTCAGCTCAGCAGCAGGCCCTCGCCCATAATTTTTTCCATGGTCAGATCAGCAGCAGACCCTCGCCCCTAATGTTTTAGATGGTCAGCTCAGCAGCAGGCCCTCGCCCATAATGTTTTAGATGGTCAGCTCAGCAGCAGGCCCTCGCCCATAATGTTTTAGATGGTCAGCTCAGCAGCAGACCTCACCCCTAATGTTTTAGATGGTCAGCTCAGCAGCAGGCCCTCGCCCATAATGTTTTAGATGGTCAGCTCAGCAGCAGGCCCTCGCCTATAATGTTTTAGATGGTCAGCTCAGCAGCAGGCCCTCACCCATAATTTTTTCCATGGTCAGATCAGCAGCAGACCCTCGCCCCTAATGTTTTAGATGGTCAGCTCAGCAGCAGGCCCTCGCCCATAATTTTTTCCATGGTCAGATCAGCAGCAGACCCTCGCCCCTAATGTTTTAGATGGTCAGCTCAGCAGCAGGCCCTCACCCCTAATGTTTTAGATGGTCAGCTCAGCAGCAGACCTCACCCCTAATGTTTTAGATGGTCAGCTCAGCAGCAGGCCCTCGCCCATAATGTTTTAGATGGTCAGCTCAGCAGCAGGCCCTCGCCCATAATGTTTTAGATGGTCAGCTCAGCAGCAGACCTCACCCCTAATGTTTTAGATGGTCAGCTCAGCAGCAGGCCCTCGCCCCTAATGTTTTAGATGGTCAACTCAGCAGCAGGCCCTCACCTATAATGTTTTAGATGGTCAGCTCAGCAGCAGGCCCTCGCCCATAATTTTTTCCATGGTCAGATCAGCAGCAGACCCTCGCCCCTAATGTTTTAGATGGTCAGCTCAGCAGCAGGCCCTCGCCCATAATGTTTTAGATGGTCAGATCAGCAGCAGGCCCTCGCCCATAATGTTTTAGATGGTCAGATCAGCAGCAGGCACTCGCCCCTAATGTTTTAGAGAGTCAGCTCAGCAGCAGACCCTCACCCCTAATGTTTTAGATGGTCAGATCAGCCGCAGGCCCTCGCCCCTAATGTGTCACACTGGTGACAGGTTTTATAAGGTCTGAAAGATTAACTGCATATTAGTGATCTGACAGCCTCTTTTGCTTTTGGTTTTACTTTGTCTGTGGGTTGCTTGTATGTCGACACCTCCTGTTCATGTGTATTGAGGACTATGTGTCAGCCTGTGGTACCTGTGCACGTGCTAAGGTGACACATACTCGGCCTTCCGGATCTCTGCTTCCATTGCCCATCCTGTCCAGACCTTGGACCCATTTGTCCATGGATTTTATCACGGATTTACCGAATTCTTCGGGAAAGACCGTGATTATGGTGGTTGTCGATCGTTTTAGTAAAATGGCACACTTTATTGCATTACCTAGTCTACCCAATGCTAAAACTCTTGCGCAGGTGTTTGTCGACAACATCGTGAAACTACATGGCATTCCCTCTGATGTGGTGTCCGATAGAGGGACTCAGTTTGTTTCCAGATTCTGGAGAGCGTTCTGTACTCGTCTGGGTGTACAAATTTCCTTCTCTTCGGCTTTTCATCCTCAGTCGAACAGACAGACGGAGCGCACTAATCAGAATCTGGAGACTTACTTGAGATGTTTTGTTTCAGAGAATCAGGAAGAGTGGTCTTCATTTTTGTTGTTAGCTGAGTTTGCTATAAATAACCGTAGACAGGAATCCACTAGTAAGTCGCCGTTTTTTGGGGCATATGGGTTCCATCCACAGTTTGGTACATTTTCTGGTGCTCATAATTCTGGCATTCCTGAGGAGGAACAATTTTCCTCCTCTTTGTCTTCTATTTGGCAGAAAATCCAAAATAACCTGGAAAAGATGGGCAACAGGTATAAGCGTGCGGCTGACAGGAAACGTATGAGTGGTCCGGACCTGAGAGTGGGTGACTCTGTGTGGCTGTCTACAAGAAACATTAAACTTAAGGTACCTTCTTGGAAGTTGGGACCAAGATTTATTGGTCCATATAAGATCACTGCCATTGTTAACCCTGTAGCCTTCCGTCTTGAACTTCGTCAGGCATTGAAAATCCATAACGTTTTTCATAAATCGTTGTTAAAGAAATGTGTTGAACCTGTTGAGCCGTCCTCCTTGCCTCCCGCTCCTGTCATGGTGGACGGCAATTTAGAATTTCAGATCAGCAGGATTGTGGACTCCCGAGTACTCCGGAGATCCCTCCAGTATCTCGTTCATTGGAGAGGGTACGGACCAGAGGAGAGGATGTGGGTTCCAGCGACCGATGTTAATGCTAGTCGCCTGGTGAGAGCATTCCACAGAGCTCATCCTGATGAGGTCGGTCCTGGGTGCCTGGAGGTCACCCGTAGAAGGGGGGTACAGTCACACTGGTGACAGGTTTTAGAAGGTCTGAAAGATTATCTGCATATTAGTGATCTGACAGCCTCTTTTGCTTTTGGTTTCACTTTGTGTGTTGCTTGTATGTCCACACCTCCTGTTCAGGTGTGGATCATGTGACCTTTATCTCCCCCTATTTAGTCTGACTCTACCCATCACTCCTTGCTCTGGATAGCTTCATTTGGTTTTTGGAAGAACTGGAGTGTGGTTCTAGTTGAAGTCCTGTTCATCCATCATCCATCAGCCTCAGAAGTTAAGTGTTCCATTTGTAGTATTTTGTTTCTCCCCCCCCCCCACCTTTGTTGTCTACTAGGCCTCGGCGAGACGCTGGTTCCTTCACCAGGGAAGGAGCAGGTAGTCACTGCCCTGTCATTAACATTAGGGCATCCGAGGGCCACCAGGGTTTTCTAGGTTCCTGTGTATGGGCATCTCTACCATTGAGAGGTGCCCATACGGATAGGAGTTAGGGCCAAGAGCAGGGTTTTAGAGGTGGTGACCCTTTTCCTTCCCTAGCGGTGAGGCCTAGTGTCTTTTCCCTTCCTTCTTGTTGTCTTTTGGTGTTCTCCCCTACTACATCCGTGACATAATGTTTTAGATGGTCAGATCAGCAGGCCCTTGCTCCTAATGTTTTTGAGGTTCACCAGCAGGCCATCAATCATAATTTTTCAGGGGTGTGTATGATGCCCTCTTTTATGTGTAATAAAGGGTGTATTGTAGTGTCGGTTCCTTGTAATTTTTGGCAGCCCTTTCCCTTAGTGCATAGGCTTTATGAGTGTAGGAGTCCCCCTACATGAACAATTGTACCACAATGTAAATGAGGCCCTCATTTATGTGATATACAGGTTGTATCAGTGTGCCTCTTCCTTGTAATTTTTGGCAGCACTTGCACTTTATATACAAGTAAATATACAGGAAAGAATGTTTTGTAACTTTTCCTCTAAAATCGATTTTATCTTCGGTTTTGTGCATATTATTGTCAGTCTGTAAAAGTGGAGTACTACTCAGATAACATCCCTCTCAGCAGCGACCTGGGAGTCCAAGATGCATCCAGACATCCTCCCCATGCTGTTCCCAAACCATTTCAGTGGTGTTTCCATCAATTTCTGACCTTTTCCTGTGAACCAGACACCCTCCCCTCTTCAGAGCAGGGGGTGCCTGGTTTAATGCTCTGACTTCCATTGTGCTCGGGTGCTCGGTAGAGCACCCGAGCAGTTCTACTTGCGCACCTGAGCACTTTGGTGGTCGATCAACACTAGTCTGGATGCAATGTGGATGCGTTCAGTGAAAAATGCGCGATTTCGCTAGCAAGTTCATTCTGTCTTGTCTGCGATCGCGTTTAGTTGTTCAGTTTTTATTGTGTGGGTGCAATGCGATTTAATGCGTTTTGCACGCGCGTGATAAAAAACTGAATGTTTACAAACAACATCTCTTAGCAACCATCAGTGAAAAACGCATCGCATCCGCACATTCTTGCAGCCCCATTCACTTCTATGGGGCCAGCGTTTTGTGAAAATCGCAGAATATAGAACATGCTGTGATTTTCACGCAACGCACAAGTGATGCGTGAAAACCAACGCTCATGCACACAGACCCATTGAAATGAATGGGTCTGGATTCCGTGTGGGCGGAATACTCGTGTGAAAGGAGCCTTAAGATGTCTCAGCTGTAAATGACTGTACTGATCCTCTTATTCAACAGCGTTAATTTCTGATGCTGGCAGATCCTCTGATTTATACGGAGGAGCTGTCACGTGGGGGAATTCATTGGTGTCTGTTCTGGAGCGTTTCCACGGGTGTTTTATTTTTTCATAAAAAATCTCCTCTAACAGCACAAGCGAGTTAGCGCACTCTGATAATCTTACTTGTCCTTGGATAAATCTGACTCTCATCGGCCAGCAATCCTCCTCTCTCTGCAAATAGCTTGTTTATCCTGACGGCTTTCCAAGAGAAGTGGCTGAGAAGAAGCTGGAGCTAGCAAAGTCTAAAATGTGGCGTGAAGTCATCTTGTTCTTCAAAGATTTCTTCAGTAAAAGACTAAAAAAATGATCTACACGTGTGAGAAGTGAGGACAGCAAATGGCAGCCATGACAGAGGATCAGAGGTTGTCACCCGGCTGTATTACTACTACTGCTATCACTACATTTCCTATGTTGTTACCTATTACTTGACCCATAGTAACTCTCACCTGAGATAAGTAACTCCCTCGGCCCCGATATAAGATCTGTAACAGGGCCCTTATGGGGTTGTCCGGGTTCAGAGCTGAACCCGAAAATTCCTCCATTTTCACACAGGAATTTTCACCCCCTGACTTGAGCATCGCGCAGGGCAAAGGCATTTTTTGGAGATCTGGTGACGTACCGGGCTCTCCATGGGGCTGCCAGGAAAGCCCGGTGATGTCACCGTCACTGATGGGCGGGATTTAGCGCTGCCCTAGCCAGTAAAACGGCTAGGGCAGCCCTAAAGCCCACCAATCAGAGCCGGTGACGTCACCGAACACACTGCCGGGCGGAAGCTTCTTATGATAAACAAAAGAGCCTGTGCCCTGCGCGATTTAGCGCAGGGCAAGGCAGCGCATCGGAGCATGAGATGCTCCGATGCTAGCCTCAGGGGGGCTGCCTGGGTGAAAATAAGGGTAAACAACCCCTTAAACTGTACAGTTTAGATTACTATTGTCTTTTAATTCGGTCTTTTTGCCCTTACAGGGTCCCAGTGTGACTAAAGGCTGTATTAGACATCACGTAGACGATGTTGGGAGGGAAGCGTTCCCTCTTGGCAATCGCCTGCTCGCTAGCAGAGGAGACTGCTGCTATTAACGTGCAGAGATCTCCTCAGCAACATGGGGAGGAGCGATCACTATACCATCACTCGTCCCCATGCTCTACAGTGGTTTGCTGGCGGCGGATCGTAATTAGACACCACAATCTGCTGCCAGCAAAACCTGATCTTTCAGCATGCTGTAAGTGCTGCATGCTGCGGCAGTATTAGCCTGCTATTTAGAGATTAGTCTAATATACTCCTAAGGCCTCATGCATACGCCCGGCCGTGACCGTATTGCGCCCCTAGAACAGCGAGTCCGCAATATGCGGGCACCGGCCGTGTGCTCCCTGCATCACGGATGAGGACCCATTCACGCGGTACGGAGTGCTTCCGTGGTGTTTCTGTCTGTACCTCCGTCCCGCAAAAAAACCCAACATGTTTTATTTTTATTACGGTACGGACAGATCACAGACTTATTCAAGCTGAATGGGTCTCGATCCATCCTGGCTGCTGCACGGATGTTGCCCGTGCATTGAGGACCGCAAATTGTGCCGCCGTGTGCATGAGGCCTAAGACCTCTTCATTTCCTTTAAGAGCTGCTACTGCTCTCATATTTACCAACATTTTAGTTGTTAAATTCGGAGCATCTTAACCCCCATCCCGGGAATGCCCCAAACCCATCTGAAACACCCACTTATGGGCACGGTTTAAATTAGCCTTATCTATTTGTGGCCCAGGACAGCTCGAATTTGCTGGAACTGTCTCTAAAAATCAGGGACAGTCAGGCAATTATGCGCTTTGTCACTGTGATATTGTCAGTTGTGAAGGTTTGGTATTCCTAGTCATGAACCCAGGAAGTTCAGGATGAACATTGCTAGATATCGGCATACTTTCTCCCCGTTAGTCCTACCTCTCTGCTTGGTATTCTGTAAATGATCCAAGATCTCGATACAAACCAGTCTTTACTGTAATCAGTACTGCTTTCAGCTGGCCATAGATGAACCCATGACCCCCCATCTGACAGTCCCGTGCAGTGTCCCACTATGTGACCGTGGGCACCGCCAACGTGTTTTTATTATGCTTTAATGTCATGTAATATGCCTGCATTTTGCACTTCATCTCCTGTCATATTCTCCTATGTCACAATGTGATTCTATATGTAAGATCCTTTACACAGGCCTAGTTAGGGTGCACTACACTAGTTTCTCCACAAGATGGAGCAGTGTCAGTGTGTATAAATAGCTTAGCTCAGACCTAGTTAGGCAGTTCAGTTCAGCTTAGGCAGTTGAGTTGAGATCAGTTCAGTTGAGCTTAGGTCAATCCAGTTGAGAGTTCAGTGCCGTCCAGTTCTCTCATGAGCTTAGTCAGAAAGCATCAGCAATCTAGCTGTATACCTGGAGGGAGGCCTATTTACAGCCTCTCTGCTCTGTCCCTGTTGGCTCCACAGTCCAGGGTTAAAGCCTGCAACTATTCTACCTAGAGGTGAGCAATCCACTCCTATAGATCGCTCCTCAGGGGGGACCAGTGTCCAAACTGCATTCAGCCAAGTATCTAAGGAATTATCACGTTTTATTCAAGATAAAGGATTAGCAAGACAGCCATTACCTGAGGGCTTACTAGGCACCTTTGTATCAGGTGTAGGAGACAGCCCCAGGCATCCACACCTCCAGTTCAAACTCTGAGGACAGTCAGGCCAACTGTCAGAACAACATTGGAATAGAAGTTCCAGGATTTAGAAAAGCACCTTTAACCAAGGTTAGAATAAAGCCGAAGTTTTGACCAGTGTAAGACTTTCATATTTTACAAGCCTAGTCTGAGCAGTAGCTTTCTTATGTATTACAAGAGCCTGTTTTTTACTAAGGACTTGCATTTCCCTTTCCCCATATGCATGGGAGATTGTGCTTAATGCCGGGCTGTATCAAGAGACTGTTTAATACTTTGGATGTACTGTTACCAGGAGTTATCGTCAGTAAAGTTCCACCCTGGATTTCATCCTTCTTGTCTCAGTCTCAAGTTCCTCAATTAACACTACAGTAAATGGTTGTACCTCCATACAAAAGGTACTGGCGTCACGACTACAAAGGACCTTGCCATAGGCACATTAATACAGACCATCAAGGGCACCTCGAACCACCATCTGGCCAGTGTCCCTTACACCAGAGTGTGCCCCAGAGAATCCTTGTGCTGTTCTCCTCTTCACTTATGCGAGCCTGCCCAGGGACGACGTAACCGTGAGTAACCAGAACTGTATTTACCTCGGCCCACCTATTGCTCACACCGTGACATCACGCATAATTCCCCTGTTAGGTCTGGCATACCGCACCCGTACTTCTTTAGTGTCAGGTACATGATCATTTAGGATAGTTTAGACCTTGTGTACACCATGTAATACCAATCACACACATAGAGGAGGACAGGAAGCCAGGAAACCGGACTGTCTGGCCTAAAGCCAGACATCTGGCCACCCTAGGTCCAGGGCAGGCTAATGATTAGGCCCTGACCTGTAAGTCCATGTGTGCTCATGGTATGTATGCATTACTATGTCAGGGACGGGCATCTGAATCTTTGCCCCAGTTACCCCTCTGCATAGACGTTTACTGTGACATAGGATTCTGTAGGAGGTGTAGGCCATAGCTTATTGGAAAGGTCCATGATTGGGAGATGTGAAATGGCTGTTTATTGCTATGGAGAATTGCTCTCTAAATGTGGCCAGTTCTTTTAGAAGTAATGGGAATTTGAAGACCATGGAGTCCCAGAAGTAGGCCCCCTTACCATATTATAGATTTATAGCAAGTCATAAAAGTAAAAATAAAACTGTTGTGCAATGTTAAGGGGGTGGTCTAAAATTTTGAGTATCCCCAAAATGCTTTTATTTTGAGGTACCTCTGTGAAGAGAAATGGACGGAGGGTGGTCCTAGCAGCAATACACATTGTAAAAATCAGGTATCCAAGCTTCACTTAAATAGGGGGGTGAGCAGTCTTGTATGAGGACAGGGTAAATACAGCAGGGTAAGCCATTTCTTCCAGTGTAGCGCATTTGCGGTATCAGGCGTGCGCTAACACAGAAGCTTCTCCTCGTTACACACAAGGGCAGTGAACTCTAAACAGACCACCCAATAAATCAGCCGCACTGAACACACAGTTACATAATGGGACAAAAGGGCCGCACTGCAGTTTCTAAAGGGCCAAATAAAAGAGTCAAACGGCAATTCAAGTGATACAAGGCCTTTACCAAAGGAGCTCACAAGCGGCTCAGAAGCAAACATTCCAGAGCAGAACTCGAAAACTCTGAGAGAAATAAGTGGGATTTATGGGATTCTGTCATCTATAGAAGGAATACTTTGTTTTTTTTCATCCATCATATTATCATTTTACTAAAAGTACAGCAATGGGGTTTGTTGGTCCAAGCTCTTACGGACATGTAATCTAGCTGGAACCAAGTGACTACAAACCTACCATCAAAAAACAGGGCAGAAGTTTCAGATTGTTGGGCATAATTGGTGGCTTTTTAAAGATTCGGAGAGTGAAGAGTGCGGAGCATGAAGCATGCCACCAGAATCTTTTTGGGACATGTCCCTTTTTGAAGCCCGCACCCGGTTTCCTGCATAGGCCATGCCTTCACAGTGCACGTATGGGCACCGGGGCTGAGCCTGAGGACGCAAGATCCTGGTGCCACATACCTTTAGAGGTCTGCTTGCCAGGATAACTCATCTGGAAGGTGTCCCCTTTATCTGGGAGTCTCCAGGACGCTTCTGGAAAGTTGCTGGGTTATTAGATTCCTTCTTGTGCGGATGCAAAGTCTACGGCAGACAATCTGGTTGGGTGCGCATCAAAACGCATCGTAAAAACGTTGGCATGCATTTTTCATCCAGTTTGGTTGGGTTTTGTTCAGCTTATTTTATGCTGTTTGAAGGTAAAACCAGTAGTCGATAAAAAAAAAGAGAAGTAGAATCGACCCATTATACTTTCTCAACGTTTGTGATCCACACCTGGTTTTGGCTTCAAAATCAGAAAGCCGGATCCTGACGTAGGGAGCCCCTTGGTCATGAATATGAGGACTTGTGTGTGCTTGTATGGAGCAGACCCCAGCGCTGGCTGCTCAATATGATGGGTCTGTTCAAGTAAAAGGCTATGCTTAGAGTCTCTGTCACCAGTGTATGCTGCCCTCAGATAGGAGAACATTAAACAAGTGACAGATCCCTTTAAAGGGGTTGTATGTGGTTAAGCTATATATGGGCTCCCTTGCCCTGCTGTGAAATGCTGCCCTGAGGAGGACCACTGGAAGGGGACCCCTTTGGGGATGGGGGCCCAGGGCAAAAACCCATTTTTCTCCCCCCTAACGCTGGCCCTGACCGACAGGTTGATGTTAAATATTTTGTGGCTCTTACATCCTGCTTGGAATTGAACCCACCAAGCACCCAGAAATCCAGAATTGTCTTGTAATATGTAATGTGGTATAGAAAAAAACGCAAGCGATTTTTATGGCATTTATGAATTTTGTCTGCCATTTTTTACCACTAAAACACGCCAAGTACGTTTTTTTAGTACACCTGCATTTTTTCAATGTTTTTTTGTAGCATTTTCGAGCAAAACAGACAGGAATAGGACATGTTCTATTTATTTGCAGAACGGACATGCGGACAAACGAATGCGGAATGTACACCGACTCATTTCCATTTTTTTTACAGACCCATTAAAGTGAATGGCTCCAAATACGGACCTGTAAAAAAAATGCAACGGACACTGAAGAAAATACGTTTGTGTGCATGAGCCCTTATACACAGATTTGTGTCATTTTTCTTCACTTTTTTGTTTTTGGTGGAGCTTTTTGGTCCCTTTTTTGCTGAAAAAAAAAAATCCAGATGTTAGCAGAATGTCTATAGGAAATATGAAATGCAGGACATACAAGTTTTTTTTTTTGCTACTGGCTAGGCTCTTTTCATCCCCTTCTCTATAGAGGAAAAACACTTAAAAAATTTAATATTTTAAACATATGTATACAAAATTGCCACAAAAAAGCCATGAAAATGTAGGTAATATGGAAAAATGTAAGAGGTTTTTATGGTATTTTAGTGGTTACAAAAATGCAAGCCGGCACCAGGAGCGCGTCCTTCACACTCACTGTGCCTGCGCTGAATACAGAAGTGAACGGCGCAGGCGTGGGATTTCGTCAGCGATGCTGTGAACTTGGACATCAATCAAGAGGAGCGGGGCGGGCAGAACGGAGGACCTGGGCGGGATAAATGGTTAGTATACCGAGCCTCTAGGTGCTGAATCTACGCCCACATAGCACCTAGAGGCTCATTAGCATATTGTAATAGTGTGTATTTTAGCAGAACGGCTGCAGGGAGAAATGTAAAAAACATACTGTTATGTAGTGCTGAAACCCTTTAATGAGTCCACAGCGCTGTTTCCTCCTCCTCACTTCCCTTTTCATGCGTCTTCATGTATATCTACATCTCTAATGAATATCCAGCATTCTGCTTAATTGTGTTTTGGGTTGTTAACCCTTCATTGTCTTTCACGTGCGTTGTCTGGTTAATGACTCCGACACAAGCCGTAATACTGCTGCCATAAACACCGTATGAAAGAGGGCACCTACTGAGCCATTTTTCTCAGCTTCTTTGTGGATTTCAGCAATTACTTTTATCCCGGCCATGGAATGCGCACAATAGGCCTAGGTGTACAGTGTAAATACACATTTAGGATAGTCGTGTTAATGATCATGAGATGTGAATGACCTTCCATCCTCTTTGCATGAGCAACATTGTTCCTGATGTTGAAAGCACCTGGGATTTTTGAAGTAAGAGGAGAACATGTGAATTAAAGGGGTTGTGCCACTTCTGCAAATAGCATTCATCATGTAGAGGAAGTTAATAGAAGCCACTTGCTAAGGCTACTTTCACACTTGCGGCAGAGTGATCCGGCAAGCAGTTCTGTCGATCCGGCAATCTGCATGCAAATGGACAGCATTTGTAGACGGATCCGGATGCGGATCCGTCTTACAAATGCATTGCAAGAACGGATCCGTCTCTCCGGATGTCATCCGGAGAAACGGATCCGGCATTGCAGTATTTTTAATGCTGGATCCGACACTAAGGCCTCCTGCACACCACCGTAGGTGTCCCGTTGCCATATTGCAGACAGCATTTGCAGATCCACAATACACGGGCACCGTTCCGTGTGCATTCCGCATCACGGATGCGGACCCATTCACTTCAATGGGTCCGCAAATCTGGAGATGCGGAATGGAAACCTACGAAATCACTACGGAGTGCTTCCGTGGGGTTTCGTCCTGTACTTCCGTTCCGCAAAAAGATAGAACATGTTCTATCTTTTTGCAGAACGGCCGGATCGCGGACCCATTAAAGTGAATTGAGGTTCACTTTTATCCTGATGTGTCAAGAAGTATTGTATACTCAGCCTAATGTAACCTCATCCTTTGGAAAATGTTTTATTGTTTAAATCAATAAAAACTGTGAATGGGTCCGCGATCCGCTGCGGCCGCCCCACGGTCGGTGTTTGTGCATTGCGGCCCGCATTTTGTGGGCTGCGGCATGGCCACGGGGCTCACACGTTCATGTGCAGGAGGCCTAATACATTTCAATGTAAATTAATGCCGGCATTCCGGCAACTGATCCGGAATTTTGAACGGAGATAATACTGCAGCATGCTGCGGTATTTCCTCCGTCCAAAACACCGTTCAGTGACTGAACTGAAGACATCCTGAACGGATTTCTCTCCATTCAGAATGCATTAGGATAAAACTGATTAGTTATTTTCCGGTATTGAGCCCCTATGACGGAACTCAGTGCCGGAAAAGAAAAATGCTAGTGTGAAAGTACCCTAATGTATTGTGATTGTCCATATTGATTCTTTTGCTGGCTTGATTCAGTTTTCCAATACATTATACACTGCTTGTTTTCATTGTTACAACTAGTGTTGAGCGCGAATATTCGAATAGCAAATTTTTTTTGCGAATATCGGCACTTCGCTAATTCGCGAATATTTCTAATATAGTGCTATAAATTCGCTATTTCGAATATTCGTAGTTTTTTTTTTTTATTGTTAGATTTTTTTCTTTCCCACTTCCCAAAAGTAGTTCTTACCTGTCCTTAGGATTCCTGGCTTCCTGGCTGCTCCAGTCAGTGCCCGTTGCCGCTTCTGACGACTTCCGTGCTCATGGGGCATCCCCATCACCATGGGAACACCTCCATACTAGAATGTACTGTCGGATTTGAGAATTACATTGAAATCGCAATGTGATTAATATAACTCGAAGTAATCGCATTGCGATTTCAACTTACCACTGCTATATTCCATATTCGTTAATTCTAGCTTAGAATTAACGAAGTTAACGAACGAATATGGAATATAGCAGTGCTAAGTTGAAATCGCAATGCGATTAATATAACTTGAAGTAATCGCATTATGATTTCAACTTAGACCTGGTTTACTATGGTTGGCTTGGTAGAATTAGCGAAGATGACAAATCTGACGAATGTATTCGTCATATTCCTCAAAACGAAGTTAACAAAGTATTCTCCATCTTCGTTTTAGCTACCTATTCGTCAACTTCGCTAATTCTAGCAATCAAATAGGAAAGTTGACTATAGAGACAGCTAAGTTTTTAATCGCTATGCGATTATATTACTTTGCTTTTTTTTTTATTAAATAGAATCATTATAATACTTGATAATTATTATAATTATTCTATTTATTAAAAAAAAAAAGCAAAGTAATATAATCGCATAGCGAATTAAAAACTTAGCTGTCTCTATAGTCAACTTTCCTATTTGATTGCTAGAATTAGCGAAGTTGACGAATATGGAGCTAAAACGAAGATGGAGAATATTTTGTTATCTTCGTTTTGAGGAATATGACGAATATATTCGTCATATTCGTCATCTTCGCTAATTCTAGATATCAAACCAATAGGACAGTTGCATTAAGTTAAAATCGCAATACACTATTATTTAAATCGCATATTAATCGCGATAACTAGAATAATGACGAATATTCGATTTCGACGAATATGAGACGAATATTGTAGCGAATTTCATCGAAATCGAATATGGCACCTCCCGCTCAACACTAGTTACGACCACCCTGCAATCCAGCAGCAGTGGTCGTGCTTGCACACTATAGGATAAAGTACCAGCCTATGTGCACTCCCACGGTCCCATCCACCAAAGAGGCTGAAGCTTTTTCCTATCCACCCACTGATGGACTGCAGGGAGGTCGTAACCATGGAAATGAGCAGTGAATAATGTGATGGAAATACGAATCCAGCCAGCAAAAGAAGCAATATGGACAATGACAATACATTAGTAAGTGCCTTGTATTGACTTCGTCTACATAATAAATCCTGTTTGCTGAAGTGAGACAACCCCTTTAATGAATCTTTACATGTAAATATGCAGACGACTGCTGTACTGAGAAAACCAAACGGTGGAGATTAGAGAGGATTCGCATAAAACTTTGTTCTAATACTGTACGTAGCAGTATTAGAATGTATTGGCTCAGTGGTACCTTGGAACCGAACCAGAGTTTTTTTACAGTATAAATTAATTTCTGAAGTTATTATGCAAAGTCTCATCAGAGCCAATACATTACAATACTGTACGAAGCTCCAGCTCCGTACAGTATTAGAACGAGGTTTTATGCGAATCGACTTCGGAGATTCGCTCATCTCTAGTGGAGATCTATCTAAGGGCTTATGCACACAACTGTAGCCATTTTGCGATCTGCAAAACACAGATACCGGCCATGTGCGTTCCGCATTTTGCAGAACGGAACAACCTGCTCTCTATAAAATTGTCCTATCCTTGTGCTTAAAACAGACAAGAACAGGACATGTTCTAGCTTTTGTGCGAGGCCGCAGAGAGAGCTGAACCTCTAGGTGTAACAGCAACGCCCCCGTTGCTCCTAGAGGCTCATTTGCATATATTAAAACGTCATATTTCTCAGCAATGCAGGCACATATGAACATGGAACCAACACAGATGCCTTCAGCTGCTAAGTGCACATGTAACAGGTCAGCCAGTTTCATAGGTACAAATCTACTAAAAGATGCCCTTTAAGAAAACATCTGCTGCTTTGGAAATACAGTCAGGTCCATAAATATTAGGACATGGACACAATTCTAAAATTTTTGGCCCTATACACCACCACAATGGATTTGAAATTAAACGAACAAGATGTGCTTTAACTGTAGACTGTCAGCTTTAATTTGAGGGTATTTACATCCAAATCTGGTGAACGGTGTAGGAATTACAACAGTTTGCATATGTGCCTCCCACTTATTAAGGGACCAAAAGTAATGGGACAATTGGCTTCTCAGCTGTTCCATGGCCAGGTGTGTGTTATTCCCTCATTATCCCAATTACAATGAGCAGATAAAAGGTCCAGAGTTCATTTCAAGTGTGCTATTTGCACTTGGAATCTGTTGCTGTCAACTCTCAAGATGAGATCCAAAGAGCTGTCACTATCAGTGAAGCAAGCCATCATTAGGCTGAAAAAACACAACAAACCCATCAGAGAGATAGCAAAAACATTAGGCGTGGCCAAAACAACTGCTTGGAACATTCTTAAAAAGAAGGAACGCACCGGTGAGCTCAGCAACACCAAAAGACCCAGAAGACCACGGAAAACAACTGTGGTAGATGACCGAAGAATTCTTTCCCTGGTAAAGAAAACACCCTTCACAACAGTTGGCTAGATCCAGAACACTCTCCAGGAGGTAGGTGTATGTGTGTCAAAGTCAACAATCAAGAGAAGACTTCACCAGAGTGAATACAGAGGGTTCACCACAAGATGTAAACCATTGGTGAGCCTCAAAAACAGGAAGGCCAGATTAGAGTTTGCCAAACAAGATTTAAAAAAGCCTTCACAGTTCTGGAACAACATCCTATGGACAGATGAGACCAAGATCAACTTGTACCAGAGTGATGGGAAGAGAAGAGTATGGAGAAGGAAAGGAACTGCTCATGATCCTAAGCATACCACCTCATCAGTGAAGCATGGTGGTTGTAGTGTCATGGCGTGGGCATGTATGGCTGCCAATGGAACTGGTTCTCTTGTATTTATTGATGATGTGACTGCTGACAAAAGCAGCAGCATGAATGCTGAAGTGTTTCGGGCAATATTATCTGCTCATATTCAGCCAAATGCTTCAGAACTCATTGGACGGCGCTTCACAGTGCAGATGGACAATGACCCAAAGCATACTGCAAAAGCAACCAAAGAGTTTAAGGGAAAGAAGTGGAATGTTATGCAATGGCCAAGTCAATCACCTGACCTGAATCCGATTGAGCAATGCATGCATTTCACTTGCTGAAGACAAAACTGAAGGGAAAATACCTACACCGTTCACCTGATTTGGATGTAAATACCCTCAAATTAAAGCTGACAGTCTGCAGTTAAAGCACATCTTGTTTGTTTCATTACAAATCCATTGTGGTGGTGTAAAGAGCCAAAAATGTTAGAATTGTGTCGATGTCTCAATATTTATAGACCTGGCTGTATGTCCTATAGTGGTATAATTGTCAGCCAAACCCCTGACTTTATTGTCACCGGCCAATAACAGCCTACACTTTGCATTATTTTGACAGCACATCCCAAATTTATCATTTTTGAGGCCGCTGAAAAGATGGGACCTACAAACATTTGTTCGGTCGATTATTGGCCCACGTACAAGGCCTTCAAAGAGAAGCTGTCATCTCTCTTGACTTGTCTCTTTTAGTGACTACTTGCATTCTCCATGTAATTACAGTTCTGGAGCAGTTATTCTTACGGCTCTATGATGTGCCATTCCTTTATAATTCATGCTAGAAATTATGAATGATTTGCTAGCAGTTTGCAGTGAAGGTCCCCATGGGTGTTACCAGTTGGGGGTGTTTCCTTGCACACTGACATTATTCAATCAGTGCTTCCAATGTCACACTGTGCAGGGACACCCCCCAACTGGTAACACTCATCTGGACCTTCATTGCAAGCTGCTAGTAATTCATTCATAACTTCTAGCAGGAATAATAAAAGAATAACAAAAAGCCCAAGATCTCTTAACTGAGCTCAAGGAGAGGCGGAATGAGGTTAGGCTTATCTTTTTTTCTTTCTTTTTTTTTACTTACAAAAGGAGCATCTCTAAGAACATGAGCTTTACAAGAAACACATCTAAATGAAGCGCTAAGCCTTTTTGACGAAGGAGACACTGGCTTGGCACTATTCGGGAATTACTTTTTATTTGTAATGTATTGTTTTCCACAATTGTACAATCAGTCATCATTTTGCTCCCATGTAAAACACAACTGTCTGTTGAAATGTTTGGAAAATAAAAACAAAAATAATAATTAAAAAAATATATAAAAATAAATAAATAACAAAGAGTCATAAGAATAGATGCTCCAGAATTGTTCTTACATGAGGAATACAGGTATTTACTAAAACAGACATGTCAGGATTGGTGATGGGTCCTCCAGCTAACACAACAATGTTTGTTTAGGCTACTGGAAAACAAGTTTTTTGTGCCGTCCTCAGTTATCCCTCTGTGGTGGCAGCAGGTGCAGCTGTTCTAGGAGGATGATGATGATGATGATGGACATTCGCTATAACAAAGGCCTTTGTGGCCGTTGCTGTAAACATCTTACAGGTGCAACAATGTTACACAACAGACCGGTGTCCTTCCTGTTAGGAGCTGCCTGTTTAAAAAGCAATAAATAAATTCTATGAAAAACAAACAAAAGCAAATCATTGGCTCCACAAGGATAGTAAAGGCTCCTTTTCACGGACTGACGATCAGGGGAATTATTGGAAAGGACTGCAGTTCTAGGATCACCGACCACCTGATCAACAAGCAAATGATATTTCGCTGATCTGGACAGCATAATCATTGAAGCAATGAATTTCTATGAGTGATCCCTCAAAGAGAAAATGATTGCCACATGTAAATGCAGCTCTCACCTCCTCTGATGAGCAGTCAATAATCAGGAATGAATGGTTCGTTCCCAATAATTGCCCGCCGAGTGTAACAAGCTTTTAGGGTCAGGCCCATGGAGAATTTGGTCACACACTTGCCTCAGTGGTTCTACATAAATTTCAAAGACCAGATGGCAGTGACACGTGTTCTGCAAATAACCAGTTAAGGGTCTTTTAAAAGGGTAGATTATCATAAAATAACATTTCATGCCAATTACTGGCCCATGTAAAAGGCACACTGATCATCTTAAATTACTTTGTCAGCAAACACTAATATATTTCATGAGCTTTTATTTGAATTTTTTTGTGAAACACTCTTGTGATCGCACAGAAGCTTACATAATGGAAACGCAGTTGTGATGTCACACCAGCCTACCTGACTAAAACCCAATTGTGATGTCACTATAGCTTACCAGATTGAAACCCACTTGTAATGTCACAGCAGCCAGTTAACCTCACAGAGACAACTGTGATATGACGACATGTTACCTGACAGAGTTCTGATGTCACAGCAGTTTACCTCACAAAAACCCATTTGTCATGTCACAACAAGGAACCTCAGTGAAACCCACTAGTGATGTCAACTTAGGGTACTTTCACACTAGCGTTATTCTTTTCCGGCATAGAGTTCCGTCAAAAGGGCTCTATGCCGGAAAATAACTGATCAGGTATATCCCAATGCATTCTGAATGGATAGAAATCCGTTCACTTTGCATCAGTATGCCTTCCGTTCAGTCACTGTCAGGCGTTTTTGCCGGACATAATACCGCAGCATGCTGCGGTATTATGTCCGTCCAAAATGCCTGATCAGTCGCCGGCATTAATTCCCATTGACTACCGGATCTGGCATTGCAAAACAACTGAAGGTCGGATCCCGCAGACCGGAAAAACTGTGAAAAAGACTGCAAGACGGATCCGTCCATCCGCATGACAAGCGGAGAGACAGATCTGTTCTTGCAATGCATTTGTAGACGGATCTGCACCCGGATCCATCTACAAATGCTGTCAGTTGTCACACTGATCGGCGGATCCGACGACGGAACTGCCTGCCGGATCACACTAACGCTAGTGTGAAAGTACCCTTACCTGACAGAAAAACATTTGTGATGTGACAGCTGCCTGCCACACAAAATCACCCTTGTGCACAAATTACCTAAGGGCACATGGCAACAAGAACAATATATTGCTTCCTTGATTACCAACTAATTTGATGACTGGTGCTAGCCATAGACTTAGGCCTCATGCACACGACCGTATTTTTTCACGGTCCGCAAAACGGGGTTCCGTTGGTCCGTGATCCGTGACCGTTTTTTCGTCCGTGGGTCTTCCTTGATTTTTGGAGGATCCACGGACATGAAAAAAATGTCGTTTTGGTGTCCGCCTAATTAGTCTCTCACCACTGTACGGGGGCCTTAACACAAGGTACAAAATTCCAGTGACTGAAAATTGTTTCCATTCCTCAGAATGGGATTGTTATGGTGGCAAGCACATAGATTCTGTTTCCATGGGCTTCCGATTCGTGTCTACGCACCACAAAAGATAGGACATGTCCTATCTTTTGCCATATCTTGCAGATCGCGGACCTATTCAAGCAATAGGTCTGCATCAGCTGTCCGCAACACAGGCACGACGACCATACAGTCGTGTGAATGGGCATTAATTGTGGGGCAGCGATGGATGCATGTGGCTATGGTATGTTTGTCCCTGAACATAATTAGAGAATGCCAAATGATGGCCAACTAACATTGTCATACAGTTGCCAAAATATTAATGTTATGAAGTTTCTCCATCATACAAAAATAGCATACCGCACTGTACCTAAATAGTGGTACCACTAAATGCTTGAGTAAATGCCACATATAGTGCTTTATGTACACCATCAGCCATAACATTAAAATAGTGTGTCAATCCCTTTATGCTGCCAAAACAGCTCTGACCTGTCAAGGCGTGGACTCCACAAGACCTCTGAAGGTTCCTGTGGTATCTGGCACCCAGACAATAGCAGTAGATCCTTTAAGTCCTGTAAACTGCGAGGTGGGAGCTCCACGGATCAGATTTATTTTTCCAGCAAATCCCACAGTTGCTTGGTTGGAATGAGATCTGAGGCCAATACAACATCTTGAACTCTGTGTCATGTTCCTCCAGCCGTTCCTGCAGTGTGGCTGGGATCATTATCCTGCTGAAAAGGGCCACTGCCATTAAGAAATACTGCTACCATGAAGAGGTGTGCCTGTACAATATTCAGGTATGTGGTATGTGTTAGATCCAAAAGACTGCCAGGACCCGAGGTTTCCCAGCAGAACATTGTCCAGAGCACCACACTGACTCCGGCTTGTCGTTTTCCCATAGTGCATTCTGGTGCCATCTCTTCCCCAGGTCTGTGACACACATACTCGTCTGTCCACATGAAAATGTGATTCAGCAGACCAAGGCACTTCCTTTTAGTTCTGATGTCCATGTGATTAATATAGGTAAGATCACTCTGGCCTGTCTGCACTGCATGTCCTGACACCTTTCTATCATAGCCAGCAGTCCTTTTTGTTCAGCAATTTGTCCTACAATAGCTCTTCTGTTGGATCAGAATAGATGGGATAGTCTTCACTTCCTATGAAAGCCTTGGTGCTCACTGGTTGTCCTTCTTCAGATCAATTTTTATAGGTACTAACCACTGGGAACACACCACAAAAAAATTATTTTCTGGTGATGCTTTGACCTAGTCAACTAGTCATAACAATTTAGTCCATGTCCAAAGTCGCTCAGGTGCTTACAAATATATCCCACTGCTTGATATGTGCCCTTGTAATGAGGTAATTCACTTTAAGGCCTGGTTCCCACTTCAGTGATTTGGTCAGCGATTTTCATCAGTTATTGTCAGCCAACACCGGGTCCAGGTCAAAAACACAGAACAGGTGCAGATCTTTCCCTTACACCTTGTGTCTGTGAAGGCTCCACTTCTGGCTTCGGCTCACAATCACTGATGGAAATCACTGACCAAAACACTGATGTGTAAACTAGCCCTAACTGTTGGTGGTTTTAATGTTATCAGCCACTGATGAAGGAGTCGTAGTTAACCACCTCCGGACCGCTGTACGCACAGACGCGTCCTGGAGGTGGTTGATTCATTCCGAGTGGACGCATATACGCGTCATCTCGCGAGACGCGAGATTTCCTGTGAACGCGCGCACACAGGCGCGCGCGCTCACAGGAACGGAAGGTAAGAGAGTTGATCTCCAGCCTGCCAGCGGCGATCGTTCGCTGGCAGGCTGGAGATGTGTTTTTTTTAACCCCTAACAGGTATATTAGACGCTGTTTTGATAACAGCGTCTAATATACCTGCTACCTGGTCCTCTGGTGGTCCCATTTGTTTGGATCGACCACCAGAGGACACAGGTAGCTCAGTAAAGTCCCACCAAGCACCACTACACTACACTACACCCCCCCCCCCGTCACTTATTAACCCCTTATTAGCCCCTGATCACCCCTAATCACCCCTGATCACCCCATATAGACTCCCTGATCACCCCCCTGTCATTGATTACCCCCCTGTCATTGATCAACCCCCTGTAAAGCTCCATTCAGATGTCCGCATGATTTTTACGGATCCACTGATAGATGGATCGGATCCGCAAAACGCATCCGGACGTCTGAATGAAGCCTTACAGGGGCATGATCAATGACTGTGGTTATCACCCCATATAGACTCCCTGATCACCCCCCTGTCATTGATCACCCCCCTGTCATTGATTACCCCCCTGTAAAGCTCCATTCAGACGTCCGCATGATTTTTACGGATCCACTGATAGATGGATCGGATCCGCAAAACGCATCCGGACGTCTGAATGAAGCCTTACAGGGGCGTGATCAATGACTGTGGTGATCACCCCATATAGACTCCCTGATCACCCCCCTGTCATTGATTACCCCCCTGTCATTGATTACCCCCCTGTAAAGCTCCATTCAGACGTCCGCATGATTTTTACGGATCCACTGATAGATGGATCGGATCCGCAAAACGCATCCGGACGTCTGAATGAAGCCTTACAGGGGCATGATCAATGACTGTGGTGATCACCCCATATAGACTCCCTGATCACCCCCCTGTAAAGCTCCATTCAGATGTCCGCATGATTTTTACGGATCCACTGATAGATGGATCGGATCCGCAAAACGCATCCGGACGTCTGAATGAAGCCTTACAGGGGCATGATCAATGACTGTGGTTATCACCCCATATAGACTCCCTGATCACCCCCCTGTCATTGATCACCCCCCTGTCATTGATTACCCCCCTGTAAAGCTCCATTCAGACGTCCGCATGATTTTTACGGATCCACTGATAGATGGATCGGATCCGCAAAACGCATCCGGACGTCTGAATGAAGCCTTACAGGGGCATGATCAATGACTGTGGTGATCACCCCATATAGACTCCCTGATCACCCCCCTGTCATTGATTACCCCCCTGTCATTGATCACCCCCCCTGTCATTGATCACCCCCCCTGTCATTGATCACCCCCCCTGTCATTGATCACCCCCCCTGTCATTGATCACCCCCCTGTCATTGATCACCCCCCTGTCATTGATCACCCCCCCTGTCATTGATCACCCCCCCTGTCATTGATCACCCCCCTGTCATTGATCACCCCCCTGTCATTGATCAACCCCCTGTCATTGATCAACCCCCCTGTCATTGATCACCCCCCTGTCATTGATCACCCCCCTGTAAGGCTCCATTCAGACATTTTTTTGGCCCAAGTTAGCGGAATTATTATTTTTTTTTCTTACAAAGTCTCATATTCCACTAACTTGTGACAAAAAATTAAATCTCACATGAACTCACCATACCCCTCACGGAATCCAAATGCGTAAAATTTTTTAGACATTTATATTCCAGACTTCTTCTCACGCTTTAGGGCCCCGAGAATGCCAGGGCAGTATAAATACCCCACATGTGACCCCATTTCGGAAAGAAGACACCCCCAGGTATTCCGTGAGGGGCATATTGAGTCCATGAAAGATTGAAATTTTTGTCCCAAGTTAGCGGAACGGGAGACTTTGTGAGAAAAAAATAAAAAATATCAATTTCCGCTAACTTGTGCCAAAAAAAAAAAATTTCTATGAACTCGCCATGCCCCTCATTGAATACCTTGGGGTGTCTTCTTTCCAAAATGGGGTCACATGTGGGGTATTTATACTGCCCTGGCATTCTAGGGGCCCCAAAGCGTGAGAAGAAGTCTGGTATCCAAATGTCTAAAAATGCCCTCCTAAAAGGAATTTGGGCCCCTTTGCGCATCTAGGCTGCAAAAAAGTGTCACACATCTGGTATCGCCGTACTCAGGTGAAGTTGAAGAATGTGTTTTGGGGTGTCATTTTACATATACCCATGCTGGGTGAGATAAATATCTTGGTCAAATGCCAACTTTGTATAAAAAAATGGGAAAAGTTGTCTTTTGCCAAGATATTTCTCTCACCCAGCATGGGTATATGTAAAAAGACACCCCAAAACACATTCCCCAACTTCTCCCGAGTACGGAGATACCAGATGTGTGACACTTTTTTGCAGCCTAGGTGGGCAAAGGGGCCCATATTCCAAAGAGCACCTTTCGGATTTCACTGGTCATTTACCTACTTACCACACATTAGGGCCCCTGGAAAATGCCAGGGCAGTATAACTACCCCACAAGTGACCCCATTTTGGAAAGAAGACACCCCAAGGTATTCCGTGAGGGGCATGGCGAGTTCCTAGAATTTTTTATTTTTTGTCACAAGTTAGTGAAAAATGAAAGTTTTTTTTTTTTTTTTTTCATACAAAGTCTCATATTCCACTAACTTGTGACAAAAAATAAAAACTTCCATGAACTCACTATGCCCATCAGCGAATACCTTGGGGTCTATTCTTTCCAAAATGGGGTCACTTGTGGGGTAGGTATAATGCCCTGGTATTTTAGGGGCCCAAATGTGTGGTAAGGAGTTTGAAATCAAATTCTGTAAAAAATGACGAGTGAAATCCGAAAGGTGCTCTTTGGAATATGGGCCCCTTTGCCCACCTAGGCTGCAAAAAAGTGTCACACATCTGGTATCTCCGTACTCAGGAGAAGGTGGGGAATGTGTTTTGGGGTGTCATTTTACATATACCCATGCTGGGTGAGATAAATATCTTGGTCAAATGCCAACTTTGTATAAAAAAATGGGAAAAGTTGTCTTTTGCCAAGATATTTCTCTCACCCAGCATGGGTATATGTAAAAAGACACCCCAAAACACATTCCCCAACTTCTCCCGAGTACGGAGATACCAGATGTGTGACACTTTTTTGCAGCCTAGGTGGGCAAAGGGGCCCATATTCCAAAGAGCACCTTTCGGATTTCACTGGTCATTTACCTACTTACCACACATTAGGGCCCCTGGAAAATGCCAGGGCAGTATAACTACCCCACAAGTGACCCCATTTTGGAAAGAAGACACCCCAAGGTATTCCGTGAGGGGCATGGCGAGTTCCTAGAATTTTTTATTTTTTGTCACAAGTTAGTGGAAAATGATGATTTTTTTTTTTTTTTTTTTTTTCATACAAAGTCTCATATTCCACTAACTTGTGACAAAAAATAAAAACTTCCATGAACTCACTATGCCCATCAGCGAATACCTTGGGGTCTATTCTTTCCAAAATGGGGTCACTTGTGGGGTAGGTATAATGCCCTGGTATTTTAGGGGCCCAAATGTGTGGTAAGGAGTTTGAAATCAAATTCTGTAAAAAATGACGAGTGAAATCCGAAAGGTGCTCTTTGGAATATGGGCCCCTTTGCCCACCTAGGCTGCAAAAAAGTGTCACACATCTGGTATCTCCGTACTCAGGAGAAGGTGGGGAATGTGTTTTGGGGTGTCATTTTACATATACCCATGCTGGGTGAGATAAATATCTTGGTCAAATGCCAACTTTGTATAAAAAAATGGGAAAAGTTGTCTTTTGCCAAGATATTTCTCTCACCCAGCATGGGTATATGTAAAAAGACACCCCAAAACACATTCCCCAACTTCTCCCGAGTACGGAGATACCAGATGTGTGACACTTTTTTGCAGCCTAGGTGGGCAAAGGGGCCCATATTCCAAAGAGCACCTTTCGGATTTCACTGGTCATTTACCTACTTACCACACATTAGGGCCCCTGGAAAATGCCAGGGCAGTATAACTACCCCACAAGTGACCCCATTTTGGAAAGAAGACACCCCAAGGTATTCCGTGAGGGGCATGGCGAGTTCCTAGAATTTTTTATTTTTTGTCACAAGTTAGTGGAAAATGATGATTTTTTTTTTTTTTTTTCATACAAAGTCTCATATTCCACTAACTTGTGACAAAAAATAAAAACTTCCATGAACTCACTATGCCCATCAGCGAATACCTTGGGGTCTCTTCTTTCCAAAATGGGGTCACTTGTGGGGTAGTTATACTGCACTGGCATTCTAGGGGCCCAAATGTGTGGTAAGGAGTTTGAAATCAAATTCTGTAAAAAATGACGAGTGAAATCCGAAAGGTGCTCTTTGGAATATGGGCCCCTTTGCCCACCTAGGCTGCAAAAAAGTGTCACACATCTGGTATCTCCGTACTCGGGAGAAGTTGGGGAATGTGTTTTGGGGTGTCTTTTTACATATACCCATGCTGGGTGAGAGAAATATCTTGGCAAAAGACAACTTTTCCCATTTTTTTATACAAAGTTGGCATTTGACCAAGATATTTATCTCACCCAGCATGGGTATATGTAAAATGACACCCCAAAACACATTCCCCAACTTCTCCTGAATACGGAGATACCAGATGTGTGACACTTTTTTGCAGCCTAGGTGGGCAAAGGGGCCCACATTCCAAAGAGCACCTTTCGGATTTCACTCGTCATTTTTTACAGAATTTGATTTCAAACTCCTTACCACACATTTGGGCCCCTAGAATGCCAGGGCAGTATAACTACCCCACAAGTGACCCCATTTTGGAAAGAAGAGACCCCAAGGTATTTCGTTATGGGCATAGTGAGTTCATGGAAGTTTTTATTTTTTGTCACAAGTTAGTGGAATATGAGACTTTGTAAGAAAAAAAAATCAAAAAAAAAAATCATCATTTTCCGCTAACTTGTGACAAAAAATAAAAAGTTCTATGAACTCACTATGCCCATCAGCGAATACCTTAGGGTGTGTACTTTCCGAAATGGGGTCATTTGTGGGGTGTTTGTACTGTCTGGGCATTGTAGAACCTCAGGAAACATGACAGGTGCTCAGAAAGTCAGAGCTGCTTCAAAAAGCGGAAATTCACATTTTTGTACCATAGTTTGTAAACGCTATAACTTTTACCCAAAGCATTTTTTTTTTACCCAAACATTTTTTTTTTATCAAAGACATGTAGAACAATAAATTTAGAGCTAAATTTATATATGGATGTCGTTTTTTTTGCAAAATTTTACAACTGAAAGTGAAAAATGTCATTTTTTTGCAAAAAAATCGTTAAATTTCGATTAATAACAAAAAAAGTAAAAATGTCAGCAGCAATGAAATACCACCAAATGAAAGCTCTATTAGTGAGAAGAAAAGGAGGTAAAATTCATTTGGGTGGTAAGTTGCATGACCGAGCAATAAATGGTGAAAGTAGTGTAGGTCAGAAGTGTAAAAAGTGGCCTGGTCTTTCAGGGTGTTTAAGCACTGGGGGCTGAGGTGGTTAACTCCGAAACATGTTTGGTAATTACCCCATGGAATAAAGCAGTATACCGGAGGACCTAAAGCGCTAAAAGAAGAAGGAAATAAAGAAATAAGGGATCGCTGTTTTTCCAGCTTGAACAATTCAAGATCAGCCGGATACCTGTTTGTTTGGAGAGTCGGCCTCGTGGCAGAGTCCACTCCTATAAAGAATCTATCTAAAACACAGAAGGAATATACCACCGACTGATCCCCAAACACAGTACGGCTATATTAAAAAACACAGAGGATCCCAAAGCCGCATCACTCTTATTTGCTGCACCTTGTGCAAGTACTGTTTACCACACGTGGGACGCCACCTGTGATTCACTAAAGCCGACAATACTGCACTACAAACTGTGAGTATAAGTGCTTCGGCTCCTTTTGTACTATCAAGCAGCAAGAGTGTATCGATATAATATACATAGCGACTATTGAACCGTAATAGCCGCAGTGACTATTCAAAAAGCCCTCATTCAAAAAGACTTTATCCAAGTAAGCAGGTGTAGTCCCCAATTCTTGGGGTATCGATTGGGTGAAAGCACCCATCTGGAAGGACATTATTTATCATCTTGGTATATTACCAGTTGAACTATTGAAACTATATAAAAACACAATATTATATTATTATATTATTATTACTATATTGGTTTTATTGTATTCAATAGTTTTTCTATTTTTAGTATTTTATTAATTTTAAGATTGTTACATTTTATATGTTTATCTAACAGTGTATATCACATACAAATAAAATATTGGTATAATAACCGTCCGTGTGGTACCGAATATTGGTGTGCCCTACCATTCTTTGCTCTGGTTTTAATGTTATATCGGATTGAAATAAATATATATATAATCGCGTATAAGGGCAAATATTTTCAACATACAGTCACCAAATAACAGCTCCATATATAAAATAATCTAATAGTGGTGCAATACGGTGTCTAAAAAAACCATTGCGATGGTCCGCCACCATTTTTTTTTTTTATATATATTCTTTTTTTTTAACAATTCTTTATTTATAAAGATCAGTTTAATAACAGTACAGTAACAGTACCCCCTGCTTTATGCAAGAGAGATCCGATATGGAAAATATACTTTTGATATTAATCCATAGAACCATTTCATACAGATATACAAGGTAACACGTTTATAAACCTTCCAATACAGATACAGACCAGCATTTATATAAACCGAAAGTTATCACTGAATATTAAACAGGGATACAGAACAATACGGCAGGATATTATTATAGTATTAAATATATATATATATTCATCTCCAAAACAATTAACCATCCCCGGCAAGGGACTGTGCAATCTCGGCCAGTGGTTGACTGTCAATTTTGTATGAATCATAGTCCTATGACTTGTGTATCAGGAGACCATCACTTAATTTCACCAAAAGTTAAATCCCTTCTCAATTCTACTTAGGGCCAGTGATTGTCACTTTCTTTGAATACCTAATAACTTATAAGTTATAGGACATTACTAATCTTTACCCTCTTTTCATGGAAATTTAGCCAGGGTTTCCAAATCTTAAGGAACTTATCCCTTATTCCTAAATTCCATCCCACTAGTTCTTCCATAAGACAAATGTGATGAACTTCCTCCATCCACTCTTCCAACCTCGGGGGATCCCTTTCTTTCCATCTCCTTGGTATAATGATTTTCGCAGCGGCTATCAAGTGTGTAGGGAGATTATCAGCTGAGGGTGTAAAACCTAATTGGGGTTTCCACAGTAAAACTAATTCCGGTGATAGTGATAAGCAAGTGTTACATATAGCGTTGATCGTATCTCCTATTTTTCCCCAGAAAAGACTCAGGGAGGGGCAGGACCACCAAATGTGTGAAATTGTCCCCTTTCCTTCAAGGCATCTCCAACACTTGTCATCTGGAATCAGAATAATTTTGTGTAGGAAGCTCGGTGTCCTGTACCACCTTGTGAGGATCTTAAAAGAATTCTCCTGTAATCGAATACTTCTGGAAAAGCCATGGGAATGAGCTAAAATAAATTTGACATCTGCGTCAGAAATGTTTATCTGAAGCTCTTGTTCCCAGGTCCGCCACCATTTTTGGTGTCCGCCCCATGAGTAATATTGACTGGAATGATTAAAGGGGCTTAGGGTACAAGTAATCAAGGCTAACGTAAAAAAGGACTAATTATAAAATACCTTTAAAATTACATAAATGGGGAAGGGAACAAATGTGCCCGTATTAAAATAGCTGTATAGCTGATGTCAAGCTCCAACACACAAAAGAAAAACAAAAAATGAAAAAAAAATGATTTCTATGGAAAAAATAATAAGAAAAAATGCATGAGGGAGGTCGGGGTATGAGGTTTTTGGGGACCTATCCCTATGTCACCCAGGTATCCCTCAGCCCAGGGGGACCCCCTGATGGTGGAGGCTCCCTATCCCCGTTCCTAAAGCTGATATATTCCTATTGCAGCCCTACAAAATAGAGCAACGTGTGCCCCTATACAAATATAAAGCTGGTGTAGTTAATCCCGACGCGCTTCCCCTTTAACTAGAGGTTCATCCGTCTGATGAACCTCTAATTAAAGGGGAAAAGCGTCAGGGTTTAATACACCAGCTTTATTTATATTTGTATAGGAGCACACGTTGCTCTATTATTTTGTAGGGCTGCAATAGGGATATACAGCCAGGTCCATAAATATTGGGACATCAACACAATTCTAACATTTCTGGATCTATACACCACCACAATAGATTTGAAATGAAACAAACAAGATGTGCTTTAACTGCAGACTGTCAGCTTTAATTTGAGGTTATTTACATCCAAATCAGGTGAACGGTGTAGGAATTACAACATTTTGCATAGTAATGGGACAATTGGCTTCTCAGCTGTTCCGTGGCCAGGTGTGTGTTATTCCCTCATTATCCCAATTACAATGAGCAGATAAAAGGTCCAGAGTTCATTTCAAGTGTGCTATTTGCATTTGGAATCTGTTGCTGTCAACTCTCAAGATGAGATCCAAAGAGCTGTCACTATCAGTGAAGCTAGCCAAAAAGAAATAGCAACAGAGATAGCAAAAACATTAGGCGTGGCCAAAACAACTGTTTGGAACATTCTTAAAAAGAAGGAACGCACCAGTGAGCTCAGCAACACCAAAAGACCCGGAAGACCACGGAAAACAACTATGGTGGATGAGCGAAGAATTCTTTCCCTGGTGAAGAAAACACCCTTCACAACAGTTGGCCAGATCAAGAACACTCTCCAGGAAGTAGGTGTATGTGTGTCAAAGTCAACAATCAAGAGAAGACTTCACCAGAGTGAATACAGAGGGTTCAACACAAGATGTAAACCATTGGTGAGCCTCAAAAACAGGAAGGCCAGATTAGAGTTTGCCGAACGACATCTAAAAAAAACCTTCACAGTTCTGGAACAACATCCTATGGACAGATGAGACCAAGATCAACTTGTACCAGAGTGATGGGAAGAGAAGAGTATGGAGAAGGAAAGGAACTGCTCATGAACCTAAGCATACCACCTCATCAGTGAAGCATGGTGGTGGTAGTGTCAAATGCTTCAGAGCTCATTGGACAGCGCTTCACAGTGCAGATGGACAATGACCCAGAGCATACTGCAAAAGCAACCAAAGAGTTTTTTAAGGGAAAGAAGTGGAATGTTATGCAATGGCCAAGTCAATCACCTGACCTGAATCCGAATAAGCATGCATTTCACTTGTTGAAGACAAAACTGAAGGGAAAATGCCCCAAGAACAAGCAGTACCTGAAGACAGTTGCAGTAGAGGCCTGGCAGAGCATCACCAGGGATGAAACCCAGCGTCTGGTGATGTTTATGCATTCCAGACTTCAGGCTGTAATTGACTGCAAAGGATTTGCAACCAAGTATTAAAAAGTGAAAGTTTGATTTATGATTATTATTATGTCCCATTACTTTTGGTCCCCGAACAAGTGGGAGGCACATATGCAAACTGTTGTAATTCCTACACCGTTCACCTGATTTAGATGTAAATACCCTCAAATTAAAGCTGACAGTCTGCAGTTAAAGCACATCCTGTTTGGTTTGTTTCATTTCAAATCCATTGTGGTGGTGTATAGAGCCAAGAATTGTGTCGATGTCCCAATATTTACGGACCTGACTGTATCAGCTTTAGGAATTTTTTCCATAGAAATTGTTTTGTTTTTTTCATTTTTTGTTTCTTTTGTGTGTGGGAGCTTGATATCAGCTATACAGCTATTTTAATATGGGCACATTTGTTCCCTTACCCATTTATGTGATATTAAAGGTGTTTTATAATTAGTCCTTTTTCACGTTAGCCTTGATTACCTCTACTCAATTTTCTACATGACTCATTGTATATTTAGCTATATCTCAATTTTGATTTTTCGGGCTTAGGGTCCACTCTGAAGGTGCAACCAAACCATGCCCTGCCAATGGCCACATGATTTTACTGCAAAAAGGTGCAGTTATTGATTGCCACAGATGGGCATGGCTTGGCCACATGTGACCAAGCCCACAGTCACTCTATACCAGGGATGCCCAACCTGCAGCCCTCCAGCTGTTACTACGACTCCCAGCATGCTGGGAGTTGTAGTTTTGCGACAGCTGGATGGCCGCAGGTTGAGCATCCCTGCTCCATACCTTAAGATAATAAAATCATGGTTGTTTTCCATCGAATGGAACTGGTCTGTACCCGTGCAGTCTGTGGACAGATGTGTGTTTTTCCAACCCTGGACAACCCACTTTAAGGGATTAATTGGCACAGTCAGTTCTTATGTTTATGGCTCATGCACACGATCGTATGTATTTTGCGGTCCTCAAAACATGGATCCACAAAAAAAAAGAATGACATCCGTGTGGCGTCCGTGTTACATCTGTTTTTTTGTCAATGCCTGTCCTTGTCCACAAAACAATAGGACATATTCTATTTTTTTTGCAGATCAGAATTGCAACACATTTCCTTATGTTGCAAGAATCATAGTTGCAGGATCTATGTGAGGGTCTCATATCTAAACTCTTACCTGTGCTTCCCACAATGTCACAAGTGTCTGCTTTCCACTTGCAGTTATTAAAGTCGTTTAACCTGTTAAAGGGGTTTTCCTGCTTTTTTTCATTCTCCCTCCTCCACGTTTGACTTGTGGAATTAAGCATCCTTACCTGCTCCTCTGTCCGCCACTGTCTTCCCTGCATTCTGGTCCCTGCCTGTAAGGGTGCCTTCACACGCAGCAGATTTTGTGGCAGAAAGTTCCGCGACTTAAAATCAATTCCATTCATGTGAATGGGGCAGCAGGCACATAGATTTATGCAAGCCCCATTAAGGTTAATGGAACAGATTTTCAGTTGCAGAATTTTATTGAAGGCACCTTAAATTTCCAGCATGGACGGTGACGTTGTTTAGGGGACATGTCACCACTGCAGTGCCGTGACCACCGTCTGTACTGGAAGTTTACATGCAGGGACTGGAGTACAGCGAAGTCAGAACTAAGCGGGAGGGGGCAGGCGAGTATGTTTGACTCCAGAAGGGGAGTTTAAAGGGGATCCCTTTGGCAAAATGCCGGGGTCACTTTCTTTTACTGACCCAGCCATTTTGCTAAAATCTTGTATTGAACGGCTCCAGCGCATGTCGATAAGTCCTGAATATCCAAGAGCTCCTGATTTTCTCCGTCCTCTGTGGCTAATTCAGTTTGAAACAAACTATCAATCAGTGGCAGGGGGAGGTGAGAGCCAGAAGCTCATGAATATCAGGACTCTTTGGCATGAGCTGGAGCTGTTAGAACCTAGCAGCATGAAACTAGTGACAGTCTCTTTTAGGGCTTGTTCACATGGCCGTTGCCCCTCCGTTGCCGTATTGCGGCCCGCATATGGCGGATCTGCAATACACGGGGCACCGGCCATGTGCATTCCGCATCACAGATGCAAACCCATTCACTTGAATGGGTCCACAAATCCGGAGATTCGGTGCGGAACGGAAGCACGGAACGGAACCCCACAGAAGCACTACAGAGTGCTTCCGTGGGGTTCCGTTCCGTGCCTCCGCACCGCAAAAAGATAGAACTTGCTCTATCTTTTTGCGGAACGGATGGATCGCGGACCCATTCAAGTAAATGGGTCTGCGATCCACATGCGGCTTCCCCACGGTCAGTGCCTGTGCATTGTGGACCGCAATTTGCGGTCCACAGCATGGGCACGGGCAGCACATGGTCATGTGAACAAGCCCTAAAACGTATTTTTTATAAATGCCAGAAAACCCCTTTAAAGACCGTGTGTTACAAGTGTAAACTGAAATTGCTTTGCAGATGATGTGATCACTGGGTGTCCGCCTGCATGGCAGAACTTCTGGGTCTTAGCCCTGTCAGGAAGCTGTATTTCCACCCTGAAGTTGAAAATATTAAAAAAAACTTTTAATGACTAACTGAAAAGATGATGACAAAACTGCAAGCTATGGAGACAACTTAGGCCTGGTATAAGGCCTCTTGCACACAAACTTTTTTTTTTTTTTCAGTTTACGTTCCGTTTTTTGCATTCCGTATACAGAACCATTCATTTCAATGGATCCGCAAAAAAAAAAACGGAAGGTACTCCGTTCATACCTTTATTTATATAGGTATACCTTTCATTTCCGTTTCGTTCAAAGATAGAACATGTCCTATATTGTCCGCATATCGGACAAGGATATTACTGTTATATCAGGGGCCAGCTGTTCCGTTCTGCAAAATACAGAAATGCACACGGACACAGTATAAGACCTCTTTCACACAAACGTTTTTTGCGTTCCGTATACAAAACTATTAATTTCAATGATTCCGCAAAAAAAAAAAAAAAAGTACTCCGTATGCATTCCGTTTCCGTATTTCCGTTTCGTTCAAAGATAGAACATGTCCTATTGTCCGCAAATCACGTTCCGTGGCTCCATTCAAGTCACGTATCCGTTCTGTTTTTGCGGAACCATCTATTAAAAAATTTATGCCCAGCCCAATTTTTTTCTATGTAATTACTGTATACTGTATATGCCATACAGAAAAACAGAACGGAAAAACGGAACGGAACCGGAAACACTACTGAAAAAAAAAAAACTGTAAAACGGATGCGGGAAAAACGGCTCGCAAAACACTGAAAAAAAACATGCCCGCAAAACACTGAAAAAACATGTGAACGAGCCCTAAGAAGTCACATATCTACTGTACATAAAAAGTATATAGACATAGTGGATGAGCAGATCAGTGAGTGGAGGAGGAAACAATTGGAGCAGTAAATTATTGTAGCCGTCATAGAAAGTGTGAAAGTGTTATTGTCCCCTGATAGATATCCAGTTCATGAATGTGCCGAGAGGCAAATCCCTTAAAGGGGATGTGTCATCAGAAAATTATCTGCTATTTAAATACATTTTTTATGTTTAATATATTTTTAAATAATTTTTTATGCTGTTATTTTTAATTTTCCAGCCCTAACAGAAGCACAGATGGGGTTAACCCCCCCCCCCTGTAATGGTAGGACCGGCGGAATTTTTAATGAGCCCAAGTAATAAAACAATAAAACAATTAAGTATCCCTTATAAAGGAGGGAATCACCCCCAGCCCACTGTGTTATAGCAGGAAGAAAACTAGCCTTACTAGGGTGGGATATTTGTGTGCTGCTGTTAGGACTAAGGGAAAACTAATTATTGTTAGAAATTAACAATTCCTTTACGTCCTACCAGCAGCACAGATGAGGAGATAGCAAGAGGAACCCCTAGGGAGGGCCCTCATGCCTGGCAGAATCAAGTATAGTCTGCCCAAAGGCCGAGTATTCAACTAATCTGGCATCCAATCTATAATGGGAGATGAATGTTGATTCAGAGCTCCAGGAACAAGACTTGCAAATCATGTCGAGAGGAAGAAGACTCCTCTCGGCAAAAGAAGTAGCTACGGCCCTAGTAGAATGGGCCTTCACAAACGCTGAAGGGTCTAGCGATTGGGAAACAAAGGATTCCCTAATAGACTTCTTAATCCATCGACTGGTGGATGGTTTAGATGCCTTATGGCCTTTAAACTTGCTGGCAAACAGGATTAGAAGATTTTCATATCTCCTGAACTCCTTTGATCTATCCACAGATCCGGAGGCATCTTGAGACGTCCAGAGCATGTCTAACAGGTTCCTTGGAGGAGGTAGAAGGTGTAGAACCGGGAGGGATATCACCTGGTTGATATTCTGGAATGAAGGAACTTTAGGCCTAAAGTACGGGAGAAATCTTTGAAGGACCTGGTCTTGCAAAAAGATGGTATAGGGCTCGTGTGCTGAGAGAGCTTAAAGCTCGGAGACCCTCTTGGCCGAAGTCACTGCAAGGAGAAAAACAAGTTTCCATGTGACGAACTTGAAATCTACCTCCTCAAAAGCCTCAAAGGGGGGAGATGCTAACCCCTTGAGAACTACTGATAAATCCCATTGAGGAATGGGTCTCAGTACTGTAGGCTTTAATCTTTCAGCTCCTGTAAGGAACCATTTGATGAGCGGGTCCTGAAAAAGACCTGTTGAGGCAAGCTTAGATGGCTGAAACTTGAATCCTCAGAGTAGATGGAGCAAGGCCCTTGTCAAGGCCGTCTTGCAGGAACTGAAGGATGGCGGAGAGGGGCGGATCTGCAGACACCACCTCCTTTGAGGTACACCAGGATGAGAAAATCCTCATAATCCGTGAGTAGGCTCTCTTGGTAGTGTCCGCTTTTAAATGAGACAGCGTTCTCAGGACCGACTCTGAAAGCCGTCTATTCTGGAAAGGGACTGATTAACCTCCAGGCTGTCAGGTTGAACCTGTGCAGATCTGAGCAGAGGTGAGTGTCCCACGACACCAGGGTCTGCTGAGGGGGGAGCCTCCAATATTGCCCTCGACTCATTTGAGCGAGCTGGGTAAACCAGGATCTCTTCGGCCAAAACGGTATGATGGCTATCACCGAGGCCTGATCCTGATGGATTTTCATCAATACCCTCGGAATCATGGAAAACGGAGGGAAGATGTAAGCCAGCCTGAACCTCCAGGATATTGACAGAGCATCTATCACCAGGGGGTTGTCCTTTCTGTAAAGGGAGCAAAACCTCTACCTTGGCGTTGAACCTTGTTGCCATAAGATCCACCTTTGGCATCCCCCACTTGAGGACTATCTGCTTGATCATCTCCGGATGTAAAGACCACTCCACTTTTCGAAGACCGCGAATGTGGATTGCAGATAAGTGGGAAAGGTTCAACTCTGCCCAATCCAGAAGCTGCTCCTGAGGAGACCAGGTTCTGTGGACTGGAGAGTCGTCTAGGTGAGTGCCCCAGCCTAATTGGGACACATCTGTTGTCAATATGATCCAGGTTGGCTGGGTCATAGACTTCCTGTCTGAAAGATAGAACCACCATCTGAGGGAATACCGAGTTCGCCAAGACAGGGAGCACAGGGAGTTAACCCGGCGGGGCTGCCATTCCATTTGGAGAGGACCTCTGACTGTAGAGGGCGGAGGTGCCATAGAGCCCAAGGGACTGCTTCCGCAGACGCTGACATGAGCCCCAACATCTTCATGAGAGTCCGAATTGGGACTCGCCGAGGAACGGATAGGAACTCTGCCGTGTTCTGTACTCAGGATCTTCTTTCTGGAGTCAACTGGAGAGACATCCCGACGGAGTCGATTGTTGAAGCCTAGAAATCTTACTGAAGTTGACAGGCTCACGTTCGACTTTTAGTAACATAGTACATAAGGCCGAAAAAAGACATTTGTCCATCCAGTTCGGGCTGTTATCCTGCAAGTTGATCCAAACTTTAAGGCAAAAAAAACCCTGTGAGGTAGAAGCCAATTTCCCCACTTTAGGGGAATAAAAAATTCCTTCCCGACTCCAATCAGGCAATCAGGCTAACTCCATGGATCAACGACCCCTCTCTTGTAGCTATAGCCTGTAATATTATTAAGCTCCAGAAATACATCCAGGCCAATTGATAATTCAACCAAGGCGGAACAGAAAGGAGATTGCTACATGAAGATGGTGGGTTAGGACCGCTAGTGAAGAGGCTTTTAAAAGCCAATCGTCCAGATAAGGAATGATGGTCAGTCCTTGAAGTCTTAAAGCCGCCACCACAGAAACCACCACTTTGGTAAAAGTGTGAGGGGCAGAAGAAATGCCAAAAGGGCAACAAACTGAAGGTGTCTGATGACACCTGAAACCTGGACCGCGATTCTGAGATATCTCTTGGAATCAGGATGAATCGGGATGTGCAGATATGCATCTTTGAGGTCCAGGGTTGCCATCACGTCTCCCGGATTGAGAGCGTGAACCACTGACTTGATGGTCTCCATACGAAACTTCACCTTCCTTATATATCGATTGAAATACCTCAGATCGAGAATCATCCGGAGATCTCCTGATGTCTTGGGAACCAGAAAAATTGGTGAGTAGATCCCTAAGCCCCGTTTCCTTGCCGGAACCTCCTCCAGAGCCCCCTTGCGGATGTAGTCCTGAATGTAAGCCTCCATCACCGACTGCTTGGCAGCCTGTAAGAGCTTGGTCTTGATGAACCTGTCCGGAGGAAGATAGATAAGATTGATTAAATACCTCTCGGAGATGATGTTCAGGACCCTGGGATCCGAAATATCTCGGATCCAATTCTCCTTGAAGTGGGAGAGACGGCCCCCGATGGGAAAATGAGGCAGAGGAATGGCAAAGTTTTCTGGCAGGACGGCAGGAGTAACGGGAGTCATCCAAGAGCCTCGGAGGACCGTAGTCGGGAGGTGGATCTTTTATCCTTGGCTCCTTCACGAGAATGCTTTGAACATCTTCGCTGCGCTCCCCAGTCCCTTCAAGCTCTTGACTGCTGGCCAGACCTACCTCCACGGTTCTGTCTGCCCCGCCCTCGAAAAGACTATTGGGGAAGACTCTTCCCCTTCTTATCTGACAGGCCTTCTATAATTGTATCTAGCTCTGAGCCGAACAATCGGTTGAACTCAAAGGGAAGGCCACATAAGTTATATTTAGAGGAGTTGTCAGCGACCCAAGGCTTAAGCCACAAAGTCCTACGGCCCGCTGGCACAAGGGCCATGGATTTGGCCGCCAATTTCAACTGAAGCTGCGCAGTATCGCACAAGAAATCCGTCGCCAGGTTAATGGTCTTGAAAGCAGCCAGAATGTCATCACGAGACACCTTCTGAGCCACGTCTGTCTGAATCTGGTTCAGGCAAGTCCGGAGGAACGTAGAGACCTCGGTAGCAGCAATGGCATTCGAAGCAGAAGCTGCCGTGTAACTTCTCCTCAGAGTGCACTCCGCTCTCCTGTCAAGGGGATCCTGCAGAGTAGACCCATCGTCTGCTGGAACCAGAGTGCGTCTGGACAATTTGGCAATAGCCATGTCCACCTTGGGAATGTAACCCCACGATTCCACCAAGGATTTAGCCATCGGGAACATGGCTCTAAATTCCTTAGTTAGAACCGGACCTCTCCAGGTTTCTTCCACTCTGTACGCATGACAGAGAGGAGGGTCTCATCCGCTTTAAAGACATGAAGTGCCCGACTAGCGGGATCAGAAGGCTCCCCCGGGTCTACATCATGGTTCCCCGACCTGATGGACTTGAGTAGCTTTTGTGTCTTCTCTTGAGGAAAAAAAACACGAAGTAATCTCCTCCTCATCTGAGGAGGAAGAAACTGAGACCACAGAAGGTCTCTACACAGGAGCAGAGGACTCCATAGGGGTCTGAGCAGGAAGCCTTTCATCAAGCAGGTTTACGACTCCCTTGATGGACCCATCCACGTAGCTCTTTACCCACTGATACATGTCCTGCATCATAGGTTCACTCGAAGGTTGGACCCTCGGATGGCAGCTGTCACCCCTGGAGTATGGACAGCTATCCTCCAAAAGAGCGCTACAATCGTAGCAGGACAAATGCTTCCTCTTGGAACTCACCTTTCTGCCATCCGAATTCCGTGGAGAAGACATCACTGCGGGAAAAAAGACAAGTAAAACATTAGTAGATTACATATCAATGTTAAGGAAAAAAGGTAACAGGCAGACCGGAAGAAGCGGAAAAATGAGGACCAGAAGAAGAAGAATAGGGCACTAGAGATGGCCTTGCGTTTCGCCCGGAGGACGTTTCGCGGCGAACTTTGCGTGTTCGCGATTCACCGAACATATGGAGATATTCGCGCACGCCATATTCTTTTACATTGTGAAGAACTTTGACCCATGACACATGGACATACCCCCTACCTTATAAATAAATCTGATCTTGCCGCCATTTTACATTCAGTGTTTTGCCAGTGTAGGGAGAGGTTGCTTTTGTCGGGTATATAAAGCACTTATGAAAAAGCACAACACTTTGTGGAGCAGGGATAGGCTGTAAGGGACACCAAACGCTAGCTAATAGGGCCACAAAAGTCCTTTTAAGGACTGGTATAGGTGTGCTATCGATAGGTGTGATACACAGAGGGGTGCGATATACTTATAGTATACTTTTATAATGAGTCAAAAACACATAGATCTATATAGTGATCACCTGGAAGTCAGGGGGCTAGGGGCTTGCTAGGTCCATTTTTATATAGGGTAAGGTTCCGGACAGGGTTGCTCTTATCTGGGCGGGTGGTTTGTGGTTAGGCTATCTGGGCCAGAATAGCACTCCACTGTAGGGCAATATCAGGGACAGTTCTTTGCCCACCCTGTCCTTCAATACCACATCATCATCTAGCACAAGGATAGATGTTTTTTGCTTTCCCTCCGGGATTCATGGATGTGCACTGGAACCCCCTGGATTGTGGTAGGACATATGGTTTCTGATTTGGTGCCGCCAAGCACCTGATTTAGTGCCGTCAAGCACTTGTTATTGCCTACCACATCTATGCTTTTTGCTTAACTTTAATAATTTAATTTGTTTTCATTTTGAGGGATATCCCATTAATTTTCAATAGGGCCCGAATGTGCTGTCCGCATCCACATTTGCGGATCCGCACTTCTGCATCTGTGCTTCCGTTTCCACAAAAAAAATGTAAATGTCCTATTCTTGTCATTTTCTATTATCGTGTCGGCGATGTGCAGTCCGCAAATTGCGGAATGCACATTGCCGGTGTCCGTGTTTCGCAAAACACTTACGGACGTGTGAATGGATCCTCATAGTAACATTATTAAAGGTGACGTTTTATCTTTATGCCTTCCTTGTACAATGTTATAATATACTTTCTATGTTAGAAAGTATATTATAGTGCATTTGTATTGTGCAGCAGTTGTGTGCGGTTCTGCTGCGATACTGCCTTCCTTGTACAATGTTATAATATACTTTCTATGTTAGAAAGTATATTATAGTGCATTTGTATTGTGCAGCAGTTGTGTGCGGTTCTGCTGCGATACTGCAAGTATATAGAGGGACAAGCATTATTGGAACAAAGAATTTCTACTGGTGTGATATACCAGTCGCCTCCCAAAAAAAACTGATTGAAGCGTGGTGTTATATACCAATATACTTTCTTTATAATGCATTTGGGTACTGTATAGTGCATTTGCGCATGCGCTTACGTAAAAATTATATTGCCGATATTTTGCATTGAAAATGATTATGAATGGAGATCGCAAATTCGAATAATACATCAGGTATGTCACTGTCCACGTTGTGGGACTATTTGTGCACTTCCAGTAATTATTTATTGGCTGCAAATATGAGCTGAAGGTTTTTCAGGTTCGCCTGCCATTAAAATGAATGGGACCCGCCGCGAACTTGCGGTTCGCGAATATTTGATCGCCGTCCCGGCAGATGTTCATCCATCACTATAGGGCACCAATAAGTGGAGAAACACTGACTTATAGGGACTTTTGGAGCTAGCTTGAGAAGCATGTGCAGCCAGAGACCAAGCTGGTGCACAATGCTTCCTTAACCCCTTAAGGACACGGCTATATTTCACTTTAAGGACCAGGCCATTTTTTGCAAATCTGACCAGTGTCAATTTAAGTGGTGATAACTTTAAAATGCTTTGACTTATCCAGGCCTATCTGAGATAGTTTTTTCGTCACATATTGTACTTCATGATACTGGTAAAATGAAGTAAAAACATTCATTTTTATTTATAAAAAAAATACCAAATTTACCAAATTTTTTTTAAAAATTGCAAATTTCCAAGTTTCAATTTCTCTACTTCTATAATACATAGTTATATAGTAAATAGTTATTACTTTACATTCCCCATATGTCTACTTCATGTTTGGATCATTTTGGGAATGATATTTTATATTTTGGGGATGTTACAAGCCTTAGAAGTTTAGAAGCAAATCTTGAAATTTTTCTGAAATTTTCAAAAACCTAATTTTTAGGGACCAGTTCAGGTCTGAAGTCACTTTGTGAGGCTTACATAATAGAAACCACCCAAAAATGACCCCATTCTAGAAACTACACCCCTCAAGGTATCCTAAACTGATTTTACAAACGTCGTTAACCCTTTAGGTGTTGCACAAGAGTTATTGGCAAATGGAGATGAAATTTGAGAATTTCTATTTTTTGGCTAATTTTCCATTTTAATCCATTTTTTCCAGTAACAAATCAAGGGTTAACAGCCAAACAAAATGCTATATTTATTGTCCCGATTCTGTAGTTTGCAGAAACACCCCATATGTGGCCGTAAACTACTGTATGGGCACACAGTAGGGCGTAGAGGGAAAGGTGTGGCGTATGGTTTTTGGAAGGCCGATTTTGCTGGACTGGTTTATTTACACCATGTCCCATTTGAAGCCCCACTGATGCACCCCTAGAGTAGAAACTCAATAAAAGTGACACCATCTAAGAAACTACACCCCTCAAGGTATTCAAAACTGATTTTACAAACTTTATTAACCCTTTAGGTGTTCCTCAACAGTTAATGACAAATGGAGATGAAATTTCAGAATAAAATTTTTTGGTAACCTTACCTCACAAAAATGAAATATAGAGAAACCAAAAATCATATGTACCCTAAAAATTGTCCCAACAAAACCGCCACCTTATCCCGTAGTTTCCAAAATGGGGTCACTTTTAGGGAGTTTCTACTCCAGGGGTGCATCAGGGGGGCTTGAAACAGGACACGGTGTAAATAAATCGGTCCATAAAAATCAGCCCTCCAAAAACAACATGGCGCTCCTTTCCCTCTACGCCCCGCTGTGAGGCCGTACAGTAGTGTACGAACACATATGGGGTGTTTCTGTAAACGGCAGAGTCAGGGCAATAAAGATACAGTCTTTATTGGCTGTTAACCCTTGCTTTGTTAGTGGAAAAAATGGGTTAAAATGGAAAATTTGGCAAAAAAATGAAATTCTGAAATTTAATCTCCATTTGCCAATAACTCTTGTGGAGCACCTAAATGGTTAACATAGCTTGTAAGATCAGTTTTGAATACCTTGAGGGGTGTAGTTTCTTAGATGGGGTCACTTTTAGGGAGTTTCTACTCCAGGGGTGCATCAGAGGGGTTGAAACAGGACACGGTGTAAATAAACACCTGTTTCAACCCCTGTTTCAACCCCCCCCCCATTTCTGTAAACTGCAGTATCAGGGTAATAAATGTTAAGTTTTGTTTGGTTGTTAACCCTTGCTTTGTTACCGGAAAAAACAGATTGAAATGGAAAAGTGCCAAAAATAGCTGTTTTGTCACCGTTTAGAATTTTCTTTTTTGGACCATGTTAATCTGGAGGGTTATATCATGAGGTATTTTTTTTAGAGGAGATTCTTACGGACGCGGCGATACCTAATAAGTCAATTTTTTTACAATTATTTAGGTTTTAGACTATTATCCTTTTTGATAAAAAAATTTTTAGATCTAAAGTCTAAGAGTCATTTTTTTTGTTTGTGTTTTAGCCGATTGTATTAGGTAGGGGCTCATTGTTTTGCGGGATGAGGGGACGGTTTTAATGGCACTATGACTTCTTGATCGCTTGCTATTAAACTTTTTGTTATCTAAGGTGATAAAAAAAATAACTTTTTTTGCACCATTTTTTTTTGACCATGTTAATCTGGGGGGTTAGGTCATGGGGTATTTTTATAGAGGAGATTCTTACGGACGCGGCGATACCTAATAAGTCTACTTTTTTACAATTATTTAGGTTTTAGACTATAATTATCCTTTTTGATACAAATTTTTTTTTTGTATCTCTAAAGCCTATGAGTCATTTTTTTTGTTTGTTTTTTAGCCGATTGTATTAGGTAGGGGCTCATTTTTTGCGGGATGAGGGGACTGTTTTAATGGCACTATTTTGGGGGCTATATGACTTTTTGATCGCTTGCTATTAAACTTTTTTCTTTTCTTTTTTACCGTGTTAATCTTGGGGGTTAGGACATGGGGTATTTTTATAGAGGATATTATTACCAACGCGGCGATACCTAATTTGTATACTTTTTTTAAATTATTTTAGTTGGTGTCTCAAGTCATCACAAAAATATAGAGGCAAATATGGGGGAACTGCTCAAACCCCAAACACTGTAGCGTGTTTTTCATTGGGGGAGCAGTCCCACCGCATGTGGACCGCAGTAACCGACTATCCCCAGCAAAAAAAAGGCATACAATGGAGGATGACAGCGCGGTCCACATGCACCACAAAGGCATCCTATACACAACGAGGCATTGTGCGGATGAAATTATAATCATATAAATCACAGAAAAAATGCACCAAACGGATATGCCACTGACTATACTGGCTAGTCATACAAGTAGATATTAAAAGCTGAGACTTTTGCCAATATATTCCTGTCAGGAAAATATCGGAGCCCATCATGCACCACGTCACGGTCACTCAGAATGGCAAGGGGTCCTACCACTACGCTAACTATGGTGTGAACACGGTCTGAAGGTGATGAAATCCAGCTCACAGCCAAGCTTCCACACAACCGCATAGCAGGACAACTAATGCAATGTGAACAAAGCAAGACTGTAAGCCACACCCATATCAGACCATGTGATGGAGGTTACCAGGTGCAAAAGAATGTTTAAATGCCAGGTGAAGGCACATACACTACATATACAACAAATCACAAAAATATAGTGGCAAATATGGGGGAACTGCTCAAACCCCAAACACTGTAGCGTGTTTTTCATTGGGGGAGCAGTCCCACCGCATGTGGACCGCAGTAACCGACTATCCCGGGCAAAAAAAAATGCGGATGACGGCGCGGTCCACATGAACCACAAAGGCATCCTATACACAACGATGCATTGTGCGGATGAAATTATAATCATATAAATCACAGAAAAAATGCACCAAACGGATATGCCACTGACTATACTGGCTAGTCATACAAGCAGATATTAAAAGCTGAGGCTTTTGACAAAGCTGAGGGTTTGAGCAGTTCCCCCATATTTGCCACGATATTTCTGTGATTTTGTTTTGTTTTATATGTAGTGTATGTGCCTTCACCTGGCATTTAAACATTCTTTTGCACCTGGTAACCTCCATCACATGGTCTGATATGGGTGTGGCTTACAGTCTTGCTTTGTTCACATTGCATTAGTTGTCCTGCTATGCGGTTGTGTGGAAGCTTGGCTGTGAGCTGGATTTCATCACCTTCAGACCGTGTTCACACCATAGTTAGCGTAGTGGTAGGACCCCTTGCCATGCTGACTGACCGTGACGTGGTGCATGATGGGCTCCGATATTTTCCTGACAGGAATATATTGGCAAAAGTCTCAGCTTTTAATATCTACTTGTATGACTAGTCAGTATAGTCAGTGGCATATCCGTTTGGTGTATTTTTTCTGTGATTTATATGGTGTCTCAAGTCAACCATAGTTTTTATCGATTGTCAGTGGCTAAATGGAAAAGGGGATTATAAATTTAGTACTCCATGGAAGTGTGGTACTCCCTGAAGCAACCAATAATGCAGAGGCCCGGATGATCGGGGCACGTGTCACATTGAGTAGTGGTGTCCTTCCGTATCCCCCTCCTGTGACACACACTGCACTTTTTTTGGGTCCGTCCCTTCTTTCCAGTATGGGGGACCACGCCTGGAAAATGTTGGCCAGGGACGATCCGGGCGCCTACAGTTCCCGAGGTACTCTGGCCTGCTCTTTCCCGGTTCCACAAAATCAGGGCCTTGAGGACTGCCTCATAGAACTGGAGGAATTTCCCTGTGTTGCCAGCGCACTGGAACAGTACAAAAGAGTTGTACATGGCAACCTGCACCAAGTAGACCGCAACTTTTTTGTACCATGTCCGCATTTTGCGCATGGCGTTATATGGCTTGAGGACTTGATCAGAGCGATCAACTCCTCCCATATACCGATTGTAGTAGACGATACAATCGGGCTTGAGGACCCTTGCCGCGGTACCTCGCACAGGGACAGGGGTGATGCCGTTACCGTGAATTGTGGACAGTACAAGGACATCCCTCTTGTCCTTATATCTGACCAGCAGCAGGTTCCCACTGGTAAGGGCATGGGTATCACCCCTGGGGATAGGTACCTGGAGGGGGTGGGCAGGGAGACTGCGTTGATTTTTCCGCATGGTCCCACAAGCGGACGTGGATCTGGCGGCAAGGGACCTGAACAAGGGTATACTAGTATAAAAGTTATCCATGTAAAGGTGGTAACCCTTATCTAGCAGTGGGTGCATAAGGTCCCACACAAGTTTCCCGCTACCACCCAGAGTGGGGGTTGAATACGGGAATCTCGCCCCTCGTACACAGGCATTTCCGGATGGCCTCAAACCGGGAGCGTGTCCTGGCTGTACTGTAGAGTAGGGTCTGGTAGAGGGCATCCCCACTCCAGTACAGCCTGGCACTAGGTTTTTTGACTAGGCCCATGTGCAGCACGAGGCCCCAAAATGTCCTCATCTCGGCTGCACTGACCGGGGTCCAGCCACCGGGCCTAGCCAAAAAGGAGCCCGAGTTTTGAGCAATGAACTGTTGGGCGTACAGGTTCGTCTGCTCCACCATTAGATTTACCAGTTGGTCACTGAAAAAATGACTAAAAAAGTCGTATTCAGTGAAGCCCACTGTGTAAATCTGGATTCCTGGTTGTCCAACAAAATCAGGAATCACAGGCTCAAATCGCTCTGGGGTACACCAGCCAAGTTCACCTGCAGGGGGCTCAGGTGGACTGACCTGGTGGGCCGGAAAACTAGTACGAGCCCCAGAGCTGCTCGTACTAGGGTGGGCCACAGGGTGCCTAGCATGGGGGTCCCCTCGATCTGCCTGGCGGCGTCTCCGCCGCCGTGGAGGCTCATCATCGCTTGCTGATGAGGAGGACGCGGATGACAATAGGAACGTGGGGTCATCCTCGTCCTCACTGGTGCTCTCGGACTCAGAGGCAAGGAGGGCGTATGCCATAGGGGAGAACGTTCGGCAGGCCATAGGGGAGTGTGTGTCTGCGTGTGTGTGTGTGTGTGTTTGAGTGTAAATCTTTATTAGGTGTGCGTGTGTGTGGGGGCACGGACTTTTCCCTAAACCTAACTGGGAAAACAAAAAAAACAAAAAACTAAACAAAAAAAAAAAAGCCCAAAAAAATGTGGAAAAAATAATAATATTCTAACTCACTGATCAGCCGTCCGAAGCTGATCAGCGGTGGGGTGGGCGATGCACTAACAATGGCCGGACGCTAAAGAGTGCCGGCCACTGTCAGCGTACGCAAAAAAAAAAAAAAAAACTTTGCGCCCCCCCAAAAAAAGGGTGAAGGGGGAGGGGCAAGGGGGCAAGCTGCAGCACCCCTGGGGGGGTCTAGGGTCATACAGCTGTGCTGTGGACCCCAGACACCCTAAGAGGATGATGCAACACTAAAAACCTTAACTTTCCCTAAAGTCTCCCTGCCTGAACTAAACCTTTCCCTACTCTGTCCCTAACCTACTTTTTAGTGCCAGATGGCACTGTGTAGGATCGAAAGAGGGTGTGCTGGGCACAGATCAGGGGGTGCAGTCTGGAGATCGAGCAGCAGGTTCCTCTATCTGCGTAGTCCAACGACCGAATGGAGGAGGAGTGGAGAGAACGGGGGAGTTAACCCCCGCCCGCCCGTGCAGCCAATCAGAACAGATCCTGTGAGGTGATGTCACCATCACCTCACAGGATCTAAGGATGGTGATTGGTGGTGTATTATCACACCACCGATCACCATCCTGTTCCGGGTTATCGGGTCACCAGAGACCCGAATAACATGGAAACGCAGCAAACCCCAGGTCTGAATTGACCTGCGGTTTTCTGCGATTGCTGATGCGGGGGGGGAAGGTGTCACAGGACCCCCCCTAGGATTTGTGCCAGAGTGCCTGCCGAATGAATTAGATCAAACTAGATCAAAGTTTCCCATTAAGACAAATAATAACTACAAATCCTCCAAACAGGAGGAAAAGAACGCCGTAAGAATCATAATATCCTTAGCGAACGCGTAACCGCACCGCAAGGAAAACCCAGAAGTGACGTCAGAGCACTCCGATGCCACTTCTGGAAGGTGGCGGCGCCCAGCGGCCGTGAGAAAACTGGACACCGCTGGAACGACTGCAGCAAAGCGCAGCTGTGCGGAGCCGGCAGCAGGTAAGCTGCCGGTCAAGTTGCTTAAAGAAAAAAATTGCAAAAGCCCGGAAAAAATAGGGTCAACACCCCAAGACACCTGGCAAAGAGAAAAAATCCCCCTAGAACAAAGGGGAGGGGGGGGGATCACTGCCTAGTCCACCTACTGGGCTGGGGGTGATTCCCTCCTTTATAGGGGATACTTAATTGTTTTATTGTTTTATTACTTGGGCTCTTTAAAAATTCCGCGAGTCCTACCAGTCCACGTTTGGGGGGTGGGTTAACCCCATCTGTGCTGCTGGTAGGACGTAAGGAAATCATGCAGTTTTTGCCCACTATGTCTAATAATTGCGTCACCTCTTGGTTTGTACAGATCACTTTACTGCAGTTAACTCATTCTAATCCTGCCTGTAATGATAAGGAGATATCACCTATGTGGATAATAAGGCAGGATCCACCATTCACAATAGGTAATTGTCAGGGCTTATCTATTCTTTGAGAAAATGCAAATGTGATCGCACACTACATCCAGCACTCTGCCCTGCCTCCATGCTGGATGAGACATTGGTGTACATTTTGGCCAAAGCGTAATAAGCCACTCACCGCGTCAAGGTCGTCTCATTTGAGTGGTCCCTAACACTTGTTCCTACCTGTTTATGGGCCATGACAGCCACATAAAGTCCAGGGAATGCAGGTAAGCATGCAAGCCAAGCACACTCTGCTTTTAACCCCGTCCGGTGCCATTACAGCTTTCATCGGATCCAGGGATGCAAGTACCAACATGCATGCTGAGCCCACCATATACTTCTCCTGGAGCCAAATGGCTACTGGTAGGTTCTATATAAGCAGACTCAGTTTTATACTGACTTTAAAACCAGCCTCCAGGACAGATTGACTGGTCAGGTGTGCATGACTCAAAGGAGATCGCCACGCCTCCAATATAAACTACAAAGAAAAAATGTGGGGGGTTGAGTCCGCACAACCCGTATGTAGGTGCATATCACTATGGCGAAATACATATACAAACAGAAAATGCAAATGTGATCGCACACTACATCCAGCACTCTGCCCTGCCTCCATGCTGGATGAGACATTGGTGTACATTTTGGCCAAAGCGTAATAAGCCACTCACCGCGTCAAGGTCGTCTCATTTGAGTGGTCCCTAACACTTGTTCCTACCTGTTTATGGGCCATGACAGCCACATAAAGTCCAGGGAATGCAGGTAAGCATGCAAGCCAAGCACACTCTGCTTTTAACCCTGTCCGGTGCCATTACAGCTTTCATCGGATCCAGGGATGCAAGTACCAACATGCATGCTGAGCCCACCATATACTTCTCCTGGAGCCAAATGGCTACTGGTAGGTTCTATATAAGCAGACTCAGTTTTATACTGACTTTAAAACCAGCCTCCAGGACAGATTGACTGGTCAGGTGTGCATGACTCAAAGGAGATCGCCACGCCTCCAATATAAACTACAAAGAAAAAATGTGGGGGGTTGAGTCCGCACAACCCGTATGTAGGTGCATATCACTACACTGCGTGCAGAATTATTAGGCAAATGAGTATTTTGACCACATCATCCTCTTTATGCATGTTGTCTTACTCCAAGCTGTATAGGCTCGAAAGCCTACTACCAATTAAGCATATTAGGTAATGTGCATCTCTGTAATGAGAAGGGGTGTGGTCTAAATGACATCAACACCCTATATTAGGTGTGCATAATTATTAGGCAACTTCCTTTCCTTTGGCAAAATGGGTCAAAATAAGGACTTGACAGGCTCAGAAAAGTCAAAAATAGTGAGATATCTTGCAGAGGGATGCAGCACTCTTAAAATTGCAAAGCTTCTGAAGCGTGATCATCGAACAATCAAGCGTTTCATTCAAAATAGTCAACAGGGTCGCAAGAAGCGTGTGGAAAAACCAAGGTGCAAAATAACTGCCCATGAACTGAGAAAAGTCAAGCGTGCAGCTGCCAAGATGCCACTTGCCACCAGTTTGGCCATATTTCAGAGCTGCAACATCACTGGAGTGCCCAAAAGCACAAGGTGTGCAATACTCAGAGACATGGCCAAGGTAAGAAAGGCTGAAAGACGACCACCACTGAACAAGACACACAAGCTGAAACGTCAAGACTGGGCCAAGAAATATCTCAAGACTGATTTTTCTAAGGTTTTATGGACTGATGAAATGAGAGTGAGTCTTGATGGGCCATATGGATGGGCCCGTGGCTGGATTGGTAAAGGGCAGAGAGCTCCAGTCCGACTCAGACGCCAGCACGGTGGAGGTGGAGTACTGGTTTGGGCTGGTATCATCAAAGATGAGCTTGTGGGGCCTTTTCAGGTTGAGGATGGAGTCAAGCTCAACTCCCAGTCCTACTGCCAGTTTCTGGAAGACACCTTCTTCAAGCAGTGGTACAGGAAGAAGTCTGCATTAGGGATGAGCGAACCCGAACTTTATAGTTCGGGTTCGTACCGAATTTTGGGGTTTCCGTGACACGGACCCGAACCCGAACATTTTTGTAAAAGTCCGGGTTCGGGTTCGGTGTTCGGCGCTTTCTTGGCGCTTTTTGAAAGGCAGCAAAGCAGCCAATCAACAAGCGTCATACTACTTGGCCCAAGAGGCCATCACAGCCATGCCTACTATTGGCATGGCTGTGATTGGCCAGTGCACCATGAGACCCAGCCTCTATTTAAGCTGGAGTCACGTAGCGCCGCACGTCACTCTGCTATGATCAGTATAGGGAGAGGTTGCAGCTGCGACGTTAGGGCGAGATTAGGCAGATTAACTCCTCCAAAAGACTTCATTCTGTGATCGATCTGCAGCTGTGGATCATTGAAGTGCTATTATTGACTTGCTCACTTTTTTGAAGCTGCCCAGAGCGTTTTTAGATCACTTTTTTTCTGTGGTGATCGGCGGCCATTTTGTGACTTGTGGTGCGCCAGCACGAGCTATCACCAAGTGTATTTAACCATCGATAGTGTGGTTATTTTGTGCTATATCCTACATCAGCTGCAGGCTGAGCCTGTGTCACCGAAGTGCATTTAACCATCAACAGTCTGGTTATTTTTTGGCCATATACTACATCAGCTGCAGGCTGAGCCTGTGTCACCCAAGTGCATTTAACCATCAACAGTCTGATTATTTTTTGGCCATATACTACATCAGCTGCAGGCTGAGCCTGTGTCACCCAAGTGCATTTAACCATCAACAGTGTGGTTATTTTTTGGCCATATATTACATCAGGGGCAAGTTGAGCCTGTCACCCAGCGCCTAAAAAATAGACCTGACATTTCTATTCAACCAAATCTGCACAGTTTTAGCTGGTCAAGTTATTTGTAGTGACCGTAAAAGCAGACTTTTTGTTCTGGGTTGAAAAAGCATTCCCAAATTTGCCATTCTCAAAATAACTAGTTTGTGGTATTTGAGGCCTACTTGAAATCTATCCCAAAAAGAAAATCTTACATTGAAGGTATTGATAGTGTCATTCAGAAAAACCTAAGACACACGCTAGCGTGCTGATAGAAGTGTCATTCTGTGATTAAACCTATAACTGTCACACAGCGCAAAAAAAAACAGGTCTCACATCTCTATTCAACCAAATCTGCACAGTTTTAGCTGGTCAAGTTATTTGTAGTGACCGTAAAAGCAGACTTTTTGTTCTGGGTTGAAAAAGCATTCCCAAATTTGCCATTCTGAAAATAACTAGTTTGTGGTATTTGAGGCCTACTTGAAATCTATCCCAAAAAGAAAATCTTACATTGAAGGTATTGATAGTGTCATTCAGAAAAACCTAAGACACACGCTAGCGTGCTGATAGAAGTGTCATTCTGTGATTAAACCTATAACTGTCACACAGCGCAAAAAAAAACAGGTCTCACATCTCTATTCAACCAAATCTGCACAGTTTTAGCTGGTCAAGTTATTTGTAGTGACCGTAAAAGCAGACTTTTTGTTCTGGGTTGAAAAAGCATTCCCAAATTTGCCATTCTGAAAATAACTAGTTTGTGGTATTTGAGGCCTACTTGAAATCTATCCCAAAAAGAAAATCTTACATTGAAGGTATTGATAGTGTCATTCAGAAAAACCTAAGACACACGCTAGCGTGCTGATAGAAGTGTCATTCTGTGATTAAACCTATAACTGTCACACAGCGCAAAAAAAAACAGGTCTCACATCTCTATTCAACCAAATCTGCACAGTTTTAGCTGGTCAAGTTATTTGTAGTGACCGTAAAAGCAGACTTTTTGTTCTGGGTTGAAAAAGCATTCCCAAATTTGCCATTCTCAAAATAACTAGTTTGTGGTATTTGAGGCCTACTTGAAATCTATCCCAAAAAGAAAATCTTACATTGAAGGTATTGATAGTGTCATTCAGAAAAACCTAAGACACACGCTAGCGTGCTGATAGAAGTGTCATTCTGTGATTAAACCTATAACTGTCACACAGCGCAAAAAAAAACAGGTCTCACATCTCTATTCAACCAAATCTGCACAGTTTTAGCTGGTCAAGTTATTTGTAGTGACCATAAAAGCAGACTTTTTGTTCTGGGTTGAAAAAGCATTCCCAAATTTGCCATTCTCAAAATAACTAGTTTGTGGTATTTGAGGCCTACTTGAAATCTATCCCAAAAAGAAAATCTTACATTGAAGGTATTGATAGTGTCATTCAGAAAAACCTAAGACACACGCTAGCGTGCTGATAGAAGTGTCATTCTGTGATTAAACCTATAACTGTCACACAGCGCAAAAAAAAACAGGTCTCACATCTCTATTCAACCAAATCTGCACAGTTTTAGCTGGTCAAGTTATTTGTAGTGACCGTAAAAGCAGACTTTTTGTTCTGGGTTGAAAAAGCATTCCCAAATTTGCCATTCTCAAAATAACTAGTTTGTGGTATTTGAGGCCTACTTGAAATCTATCCCAAAAAGAAAATCTTACATTGAAGGTATTGATAGTGTCATTCAGAAAAACCTAAGACACACGCTAGCGTGCTGATAGAAGTGTCATTCTGTGATTAAACCTATAACTGTCACACAGCACAAAAAAAAACAGGTCTCACATCTCTATTCAACCAAATCTGCACAGTTTTAGCTGGTCAAGTTATTTGTAGTGACCGTAAAAGCAGACTTTTTGTTCTGGGTTGAAAAAGCATTCCCAAATTTGCCATTCTCAAAATAACTAGTTTGTGGTATTTGAGGCCTACTTGAAATCTATCCCAAAAAGAAAATCTTACATTGAAGGTATTGATAGTGTCATTCAGAAAAACCTAAGACACACGCTAGCGTGCTGATAGAAGTGTCATTCTGTGATTAAACCTATAACTGTCACACAGCGCAAAAAAAAAACAGGTCTCACATCTCTATTCAACCAAATCTGCACAGTTTTAGCTGGTCAAGTTATTTGTAGTGACCGTAAAAGCAGACTTTTTGTTCTGGGTTGAAAAAGCATTCCCAAATTTGCCATTCTAAAAATAACTAGTTTGTGGTATTTGAGGCCTACTTGAAATCTATCCCAAAAAGAAAATCTTACATTGAAGGTATTGATAGTGTCATTCAGAAAAACCTAAGACACACGCTAGCGTGCTGATAGAAGTGTCATTCTGTGATTAAACCTATAACTGTCACACAGCGCAAAAAAAAACAGGTCTCACATCTCTATTCAACCAAATCTGCACAGTTTTAGCTGGTCAAGTTATTTGTAGTGACCGTAAAAGCAGACTTTTTGTTCTGGGTTGAAAAAGCATTCCCAAATTTGCCATTCTCAAAATAACTAGTTTGTGGTATTTGAGGCCTACTTGAAATCTATCCCAAAAAGAAAATCTTACATTGAAGGTATTGATAGTGTCATTCAGAAAAACCTAAGACACACGCTAGCGTGCTGATAGAAGTGTCATTCTGTGATTAAACCTATAACTGTCACACAGCGCAAAAAAAAACAGGTCTCACATCTCTATTCAACCAAATCTGCACAGTTTTAGCTGGTCAAGTTATTTGTAGTGACCGTAAAAGCAGACTTTTTGTTCTGGGTTGTAAAAGCATTCCCAAATTTGCCATTCTCAAAATAACTAGTTTGTGGTATTTGAGGCCTACTTGAAATCTATCCCAAAAAGAGAATCTTACATTGAAGGTATTGATAGTGTCATTCAGAAAAACCTAAGACACACGCTAGCGTGCTGATAGAAGTGTCATTCTGTGATTAAACCTATAACTGTCACACAGCGCAAAAAAAAAAACAGGTCTCACATCTCTATTCAACCAAATCTGCACAGTTTTAGCTGGTCAAGTTATTTGTAGTGACCGTAAAAGCAGACTTTTTGTTCTGGGTTGAAAAAGCATTCCCAAATTTGCCATTCTCAAAATTGTGGTGAACGGGAACAATGAGGAAAACATCTAATAAGGGACGCGGACGCGGACGTGGACATGGTCGTGGTGGTGTTAGTGGACCCTCTGGTGCTGGGAGAGGACGTGGCCGTTCTGCCACAGCCACACGTCCTAGTGAACCAACTACCTCAGGTCCCAGTAGCCAGCAGAATTTACAGCGATATTTGGTGGGGCCCAATGCCGTTCTAAGGATGGTAAGGCCTGAGCAGGTACAGGCATTAGTCAATTGGGTGGCCGACAGTGGATCCAGCACGTTCACATTATCTCCCACCCAGTCTTCTGCAGAAAGCGCACAGATGGCGCATGAAAACCAAGCCCATCGGTCTGTCACATCACCACCATGCATATTAGGGAAACTGTCTGAGCCTCAAGTTATGCAGCAGTCTCTTATGCTGTTTGAAGACTCTGCTGCCAGGGTTTCCCAAGGGCATCCACCTAGCCCTTCCCCAGGGGTGGAAGAGATAGAATGCACTAACGCACAACCACTTATTTTTCCTGATGATGAGGACATGGGAATACCACCTCAGCACGTCTCTGATGATGACGAAACACAGGTGCCAACTGCTGCGTCTTTCTGCAGTGTGCAGACTGAACAGGAGGTCAGGGATCAAGACTGGTTTGAAGACGATGCAGGGGACGATGAGGTCCTAGACCCCACATGGAATGAAGGTCGTGCCACTGACTTTCACAGTTCGGAGGAAGAGGCAGTGGTGAGACCGAGCCAACAGCGTAGCAAAAGAGGGAGCAGTCGGCAAAATCAGAACACCCGCCGCCAAGAGACTCCGCCTGCTACTGACCGCCGCCATCTGGGACCGAGCACCCCAAAGGCAGCTTCAAGGAGTTCCCTGGCATGGCACTTCTTCAAACAATGTGCTGACGACAAGACCCGAGTGGTTTGCACGCTGTGCCATCAGAGCCTGAAGCGAGGCATTAACGTTCTTAACCTTAGCACAACCTGCATGACCAGGCACCTGCATGCAAAGCATGAACTGCAGTGGAGTAAACACCTTAAAAACAAGGAAGTCACTCAGGCTCCCCCTGCTACCTCTTCTGCTGCTGCTGCCGCCGCCTCGGCCTCTTCCTCAGCCTCTGGAGGAACGTTGGCACCTGCCGCCCAGCAAACATGGGATGTACCACCAACACCACCACCTGCGTCACCAAGCATCTCAACCATGTCACACGGCAGCGTTCAGCTCTCCATCTCACAAACATTTGAGAGAAAGCGTAAATTCCCACCTAGCCACCCTCGATCCCTGGCCCTGAATGCCAGCATTTCTAAACTACTGGCCTATGAAATGCTGTCATTTAGGCTGGTGGACACACACAGCTTCAATCAGCTCATGTCACTTGCTGTCCCACAGTATGTTGTTCCCAGCCGCCACTACTTCTCCAAGAGAGCCGTGCCTTCCCTGCACAAACAAGTGTCCGATAAAATCAAGTGTGCACTGCGCAACGCCATCTGTGGCAAGGTCCACCTAACCACAGATACGTGGACCAGTAAGCACGGCCAGGGACGCTATATCTCCCTAACTGCACACTGGGTGAATGTAGTGGCGGCTGGGCCCCAGGCGGAGAGCTATTTGGCGCACGTCCTTCCGCCGCCAAGGATCGCAGGGCAACATTCTTTGCCTCCTGTCTCCTCCTCCTCCTACTCAGCTTCCTCCTCCTCTTCTTCCACCTGCTCATCCAGTCAGCCACACATCTTCACCACCAACTTCAGCACAGCACGGGGTAAACGTCAGCAGGCCATTCTGAAACTCATATGTTTGGGGGACAGGCCCCACACCGCACAGGAGTTGTGGCGGGGTATAGAACAACAGACCGACGAGTGGTTGCTGCCGGTGAGCCTCAAGCCCGACCTGGTGGTGTGAGATAATGGGCGAAATCTCGTTGCAGCTCTGGGACTAGCCGGTTTGACGCACATCCCTTGCCTGGCGCATGTGCTGAATTTGGTGGTGCAGAAGTTCATTCGCAACTACCCCGACATGTCAGAGCTGCTGCATAAAGTGCGGGCCTTCTGTTCGCGCTTCCGGCGTTCACACCCTGCCGCTGCTCGCCTGTATGCGCTACAGCGTAACTTCGGCCTTCACGCTCACCGCCTCATATGCGACGTGCCCACCAGGTGGAACTCCACCTTGCATATGCTGGACAGACTGTGCGAGCAGCAGCAGGCCATAGTGGAGTTTCAGCTGCAGCACGCACGGGTCAGTCGCACTGCGGATCAGACCCACTTCACCACCAATGACTGGGCCTCCATGCGAGACCTGTGTGCCCTGTTGCGCTGTTTCGAGTACTCCACCAACATGGCCAGTGGCGATGACGCTGTTATCAGCGTTACAATACCACTTCTATGTCTCCTTGAGAAAACACTTAGGGCGATGATGGAAGAGGAGGTGGCCCAGGAGGAAGAGGAGGAAGAGGGGTCATTTTTAGCACTTTCAGGCCAGTCTCTTCGAAGTGACTCAGAGGGAGGTTTTTTGCAACACCAGAGGCCAGGTACAAATGTGGCCAGACAGGGCCCACTACTGGAGGACGAGGATGAGGAGGAGGTGGAGGAGGATGAGGATGAAGCATGTTCACAGCGGGGTGGCACCCAAAGCAGCTCGGGCCCATCACTGGTGCGTGGCTGGGGGGAAACACAGGACGATGACGATACGCCTCCCACAGAGGACAGCTTGTCCTTACCTCTGGGCAGCCTGGCACACATGAGTGATTACATGCTGCAGTGCCTGCGCAACGACAGCAGAGTTGCCCACATTTTAACGTGTGCGGACTACTGGGTTGCCACCCTGCTGGATCCCCGGTACAAAGACAATGTGCCCACCTTACTTCCTACACTGGAGCGTGATAGGAAGATGCGCGAGTACAAGTGCACGTTGGTAGACGCGCTACTGAGAGCATTCCCAAATGTCACAGGGGAACCAGTGGAAGCCCAAGGCGAAGGCAGAGGAGGAGCAAGAGGTCGCCAACGCAGCTGTGTCACGCCCAGCTCCTCTGAGGGCAGGGTTAGCATGGCAGAGATGTGGAAAAGTTTTGTCAACACGCCACAGCTAAGTGCACCACCACCTGATACGGAAGGTGTTAGCAGGAGGCAACATTTCACTAACATGGTGGAACAGTACCTGTGCACACCCCTCCACGTACTGACTGATGGTTCGGCCCCATTCAACTTCTGGGTCTCCAAATTGTCCACGTGGCCAGAGCTAGCCTTTTATGCCTTGGAGGTGCTTCGTGTATTCAGCACGGCAGGGGGCGTCATTACAGACAAACGCAGCTGCCTGTCTACAGCCAATGTGGACAAGCTGACGTTCATAAAAATGAACCAGGCATGGATCCCACAGGACCTGTCCATCCCTTGTGCAGATTAGATATTAACTACCTCCCCTTAACAATATATTATTCTACTCCAGGGCACTTCCTCATTCAATACTATTTTTAATTTCATTTTACTATTATATTGCGGGGCAACCCAAAGTTGAATGAACCTCTCCTCTGTCTGGGTGCCGGGGCCTAAATGTGTGACAGTGGCCTGTTCCAGTGGTGGGTGACGTGAAGCCTGATTCTCTGCTATGACATGAATACAGATTCTGCGCTGACATAAGGCCAGATTCTCTGTTACGGGACCGCTCTCCTCTGCCTTGGTGCCTGGGCCTAAATGTGTGACAGTGGCCTGTTAGAGTGGTGGCTGACGTGAAGCCTGATTCTCTGCTATGACATGAAGACAGATTCTGCGCTGACATAAGGCCAGATTCTCTGTTACGGGACCGCTCTCCTCTGTCTGGGTGCCGGGGCCTAAATGTGTGACAGCGGCCTGTTCCAGTGGTGGGTGACGTGAAGCCTGATTCTCTGCTATGACATGAATACAGATTCTGCGCTGACATAAGGCCAGATTCTCTGTTACGGGACCTCTCTCCTCTGCCTGGGTGCCTGGGCCTAAATGTGTGACAGTAGCCTGTTCCAGTGGTGGCTGACGTGAAGCCTGATTCTCTGCTATGACATGAAGACAGATTCTGCGCTGACATAAGGCCAGATTCTCTGTTACGGGACCGCTCTCCTCTGTCTGGGTGCCGGGGCCTAAATGTGTGACAGTGGCCTGTTCCAGTGGTGGGTGACGTGAAGCCTGATTCTCTGCTATGACATGAATACAGATTCTGCGCTGACATAAGGCCAGATTCTCTGTTACGGGACCTCTCTCCTCTGCCTGGGTGCCTGGGCCTAAATGTGTGACAGTGGCCTGTTCCAGTGGTGGGTGACGTGAAGCCTGATTCTCTGCTATGACATGAATACAGATTCTGCGCTGACATAAGGCCAAATTCTCTGTTACGGGACCGCTCTCCTCTGTCTGGGTGCCGGGGCCTAAATGTGTGACAGTGGCCTGTTCCAGTGGTGGGTGACGTGAAGCCTGATTCTCTGCTATGACATGAATACAGATTCTGCGCTGACATAAGGCCAGATTCTCTGTTACGGGACCTCTCTCCTCTGCCTGGGTGCCTGGGCCTAAATGTGTGACAGTGGCCTGTTCCAGTGGTGGGTGACGTGAAGCCTGATTCTCTGCTATGACATGAATACAGATTCTGCGCTGACATAAGGCCAGATTCTCTGTTACGGGACCTCTCTCCTCTGCCTGGGTGCCTGGGCCTAAATGTGTGACAGTGGCCTGTTCCAGTGGTGGGTGACGTGAAGCCTGATTCTCTGCTATGACATGAATACAGATTCTGCGCTGACATAAGGCCAGATTCTCTGTTACGGGACCGCTCTCCTCTGTCTGGGTGCCGGGGCCTAAATGTGTGACAGTGGCCTGTTCCAGTGGTGGGTGACGTGAAGCCTGATTCTCTGCTATGACATGAATACAGATTCTGCGCTGACATAAGGCCAGATTCTCTGTTACGGGACCTCTCTCCTCTGCCTGGGTGCCTGGGCCTAAATGTGTGACAGTGGCCTGTTCCAGTGGTGGATGACGTGAAGCCTGATTCTCTGCTATGACATGAATACAGATTCTGCGCTGACATAAGGCCAGATTCTCTGTTACGGGACCTCTCTCCTCTGCCTGGGTGCCTGGGCCTAAATGTGTGACAGTGGCCTGTTCCAGTGGTGGGTGACGTGAAGCCTGATTCTCTGCTATGACATGAATACAGATTCTGCGCTGACATAAGGCCAGATTCTCTGTTACGGGACCGCTCTCCTCTGTCTGGGTGCCGGGGCCTAAATGTGTGACAGTGGCCTGTTCTAGTGGTGGGTGACGTGAAGCCTGATTCTCTGCTATGACATGAAGACAGATTCTGCGCTGACATAAGGCCAGATTCTCTGTTACGGGACCTCTCTCCTCTGCCTGGGTGCCTGGGCCTAAATGTGTGACAGTGGCCTGTTCCAGTGGTGGGTGACGTGAAGCCTGATTCTCTGCTATGACATGAATACAGATTCTGTGCTGACATAAGGCCAGATTCTCTGTTACGGGACCTCTCTCCTCTGCCTGGGTGCCTGGGCCTAAATGTGTGACAGTGGCCTGTTCCAGTGGTGGCTGACGTGAAGCCTGATTCTCTGCTATGACATGAAGACAGATTCTGCGCTGACATAAGGCCAGATTCTCTGTTACGGGACCTCTCTCCTCTGCCTGGGTGCCTGGGCCTAAATGTGTGACAGTGGCCTGTTCCAGTGGTGGGTGACGTGAAGCCTGATTCTCTGCTATGACATGAAGACAGATTCTGCGCTGACATAAGGCCAGATTCTCTGTTACGGGACCGCTCTCATCTGTCTGGGTGCCGGGGCCTAAATGTGTGACAGTGGCCTGTTCCAGTGGTGGGTGACGTGAAGCCTGATTCTCTGCTATGGCATGAAGAGACTGATTCTGTGCTGACATGAAGCCTGATTCTCTGCTATGGCATGAAGAGACTGATTCTCTGCTGACATGAAGCCAGATTCTTTGCTATGGCATGAAGAGACTGATTCTCTGCTGACGTGAAGCCAGATTCTCTGCTATGGGACCTCTGTCCAATTGATATTGGTTCATTTTTATTTTTTTAATTTTCATTTTAATTCATTTCCCTATCCACATTTGTTTGCAGGGGATTTACCTACATGTTGCTGCCTTTTGCAGCCCTCTAGCTCTTTCCTGGGCTGTTTTACAGCCTTTTTAGTGCCCAAAAGTTCGGGTCCCCATTGACTTCAATGGGGTTCGGGTTCGGGACGAAGTTCGGTTCGGGTTCGGATCCCGAACCCGAACATTTACGGGAAGTTCGGCCGAACTTCTCGAACCCGAACATCCAGGTGTTCGCTCAACTCTAGTCTGCATCCTTCAAGAAAAACATGATTTTCATGCAGGACAATGCTCCATCACACGCGTCCAAGTACTCCACAGCGTGGCTGGCAAGAAAGGGTATAAAAGAAGAAAATCTAATGACATGGCCTCCTTGTTCACCTGATCTGAACCCCATTGAGAACCTGTGGTCCATCATCAAATGTGAGATTTACAAGGAGGGAAAACAGTACACCTCTCTGAACAGTGTCTGGGAGGCTGTGGTTGCTGCTGCACGCAATGTTGATGGTGAACAGATCAAAACACTGACAGAATCCATGGATGGCAGGCTTTTGAGTGTCCTTGCAAAGAAAGGTGGCTATATTGGTCACTGATTTGTTTTTGTTTTGTTTTTGAATGTCAGAAATGTATATTTGTGAATGTTGAGATGTTATATTGGTTTCACTGGTAAAAATAAATAATTGAAATGGGTATATATTTGTTTTTTGTTAAGTTGCCTAATAATTATGCACAGTAATAGTCACCTGCACACACAGATATCCCCCTAAAATAGCTAAAACTAAAAACAAACTAAAAACTACTTCCAAAAATATTCAGCTTTGATATTAATGAGTTTTTTGGGTTCATTGAGAACATGGTTGTTGTTCAATAATAAAATTAATCCTCAAAAATACAACTTGCCTAATAATTCTGCACTCCCTGTATGGCGAAATACATATACAAACAGAAAATGCAAATGTGATCGCACACTACATCCAGCACTCTGCCCTGCCTCCATGCTGGATGAGACATTGATGTACATTTTGGCCAAATCGTAATAAGCCACTCACCGCGTCAAGGTCGTCTCATTTGAGTGGTCCCTAACACTTGTTCCTACCTGTTTATGGGCCATGACAGCCACATAAAGTCCAGGGAATGCAGGTAAGCATGCAAGCCAAGCACACTCTGCTTTTAACCCCGTCCGGTGCCATTACAGCTTTCATCGGATCCAGGGATGCAAGTACCAACATGCATGCTGAGCCCACCATATACTTCTCCTGGAGCCAAATGGCTACTGGTAGGTTCTATATAAGCAAACTCAGTTTTATACTGACTTTAAAACCAGCCTCCAGGACAGATTGACTGGTCAGGTGTGCATGACTCAAAGGAGAGCGCCACGCCTCCAATATAAACTACAAAGAAAAAATGTGGGGGGTTGAGTCCGCACAACCCGTATGTAGGTGCATATCACTATGGCGAAATACATATACAAACAGAAAATGCAAATGTGATCGCACACTACATCCAGCACTCTGCCTATGCACACCTGACCAGTCAATCTGTCCTGGAGGCTGGTTTTAAAGTCAGTATAAAACTGAGTCTGCTTATATAGAACCTACCAGTAGCCATTTGGCTCCAGGAGAAATATATGGTGGGCTCAGCATGCATGTTGGTACTTGCATCCCTGGATCCGATGAAAGCTGTAATGGCACCGGACGGGGTTAAAAGCAGAGTGTGCTTGGCTTGCATGCTTACCTGCAATCCCTGGACTTTATGTGGCTGTCATGGCCCATAAACAGGTAGGAACAAGTGTTAGGGACCACTCAAATGAGACGACCTTGACGCGGTGAGTGGCTTATTACGCTTTGCCCAAAATGTACACCAATGTCTCATCCAGCATGGAGGCAGGGCAGAGTGCTGGATGTAGTGTGCGATCACATTTGCATTTTCTGTTTGTATATGTATTTCGCCATAGTGATATGCACCTACATACGGGTTGTGCGGACTCAACCCCCCACATTTTTTCTTTGTAGTTTATATTGGAGGCGTGGCGATCTCCTTTGAGTCATGCACACCTGACTAGTCAATCTGTCCTGGAGGCTGGTTTTAAAGTCAGTATAAAACTGAGTCTGCTTATATAGAACCTACCAGTAGCCATTTGGCTCCAGGAGAAGTATATGGTGGACTCAGCATGCATGTTGGTACTTGCATCCCTGGATCCGATGAAAGCTGTAATGGCACCGGACGGGGTTAAAAGCAGAGTGTGCTTGGCTTGCATGCTTACCTGCATTCCCTGGACTTTATGTGGCTGTCATGGCCCATAAACAGGTAGGAACAAGTGTTAGGGACCACTCAAATGAGACGACCTTGACGCAGTGAGTGGCTTATTACGCTTTGGCCAAAATGTACACCAATGTCTCATCCAGCATGGAGGCAGGGCAGAGTGCTGGATGTAGTGTGCGATCACATTTGCATTTTCTGTTTGTATATGTATTTCGCCATAGTGATATGCACCTACATACGGGTTGTGCGGACTCAACCCCCCACATCTTATCTATTCTTTCCTTGTACAATCACCTCTGCACAGGTCACAGAGCATGCCTAGAAAACTCTCCCATATAAGCCAATAAGGTCCCCTCCAGACCATTGTGTCTATAGACCATAGGGCTGCCGTAAAGCAATTTTTTTAATGCTGTGTAATGCCTCATTCACACAGTGTTTGGTCAGTGTTTTCCCATCAGTGACTGTCAGCCAAAGTCAGGATTGGCTCCTCCACAGACATAAGGTATAAGAGAAAGATCTGCACCTGGTTTTGGCTCAAAATCACTGATGGAAATCACTGACCGAACGACTGTGTGAATGAGGCCTAAATGTTGTTAAGAACAGCTCGGGCAAGATGGCCGCCCCCATAATCATGTTCAGAAAAAAAAAAAAATTTAAATTCGACAATCAGAAAATAAAAACATATTGGAAAAAAAGGAGATGTGCTACTATCTGTTTTTTTTTTTTTAAATTGTTTATTTTATTGATTTTTTTATCAATGAAAAAATAGTACAGGTACATTGTCTCATTGCACAATCGTAAGAGGCAATACAGGTACATTACTATGTTGCATAACGTCAATACCAACAAATGTACATTAGTATACAAAACATACATTTTGCATCTGAGGCCAATAAACGCACTAAGGGCTGAACTACTATCTGTTTTTAACTGGCAGATAATTTTTTTGGGGACACATTTCCTTTAAGGCTACATTCATATCTCCATTTAGACATTCCAGTAGTCTATTCCGACAGAGTAACAAACTACCAGAATTACCATATCCGGCATAGCCGGACACTGCCGGATCCCCATTGACTATAATGGGATCTGAAAGGGATCCGGCGGGTTTCTAGAATAAATATTGACTTTCTTCCAGGCAAATATTGCTGCAGTGTCTGGCTATGCCAGATACGGTAATTCTGGTAGTCTTTTCCTCTGCAGAAACAGACTTACCTCTTCTGAAAAGACTACCGGAACGCCTAGGCGGAGATGTGAGCATAGCCTCGGACAGGAATGGGCAAACTTCGGCTCTCAACCTGTTGTAAAACTACAAATCCCATCATGCCCTGCTGTAGGCTGAAGGCTAGAATATGATGGTTCAGTACTGATGCCAAGCTACAAAGTACTAAGTCAACAGTGTAGTCTGGAAGTTTTTGCAGCTAGACAGTTATAAAATCTCAGCTCATCAGTTTTGTTAAAGCAACTTGACTGAACTTGAATGTGTCATCGTGAGGAGTACGAGGTGGAATTCTGCCAGAAGTAAATTGTATACACGAGACCTGATATGATTTTTGTTTTTCTCTTGCAATGTCCTTCTCAGGTTTCAGTAATGTGGCTGTTTGGATATGTGGCCATTCGTTCGTATTATGGGCAGTAAAGAGGGTTTTCTACCAGAAGTTATTGCTTGGATTTAGCATTGTATCTGCTGGTTGATCCAAGGAAAGGACATCACATTTTTGCAACTAATTTAATATTTGTTTTAGCAAACATTTTTATAATAGTTTAAATATGGTCAACTGGTGAAAAAAATGTATCTTCAAAATTTTTGTTTTTAGGTTATAGGAGAGAAACTGCAGATATTTTGTTCCCTGCAGCTGCTCTTCCAAGAATCCCCTGCTGCCAAAGAAGGATTGAGTCGTTTTATACAATCATCTTCAATCAGCATAGTCAGAAAAAGGCCTCATGCACGCGACTGTTCCATTTTTTGCGGTCCGCAAAACACAGAAGCCGCCCGTGTGTCTTCCGCAATTTGCGGAACGGAACAGGCAGCCCATTGTAGAAATGCCTATTCTTGTCCGCAAAAACGGACAAGAATAGGACTTGTTATATTTTTTTTGTGGGGCCACGGAACGGAGCAACGGATGCGGACAGCACACGGAGTGCTGTCCGCATCTTTTGCGGCCCCATTGAAGTGAATGGGTCTGCATCGGAGCCGCCAAAACTGCGGCTCGGATGCGGACCAGAACAACGGTCGTGTGCATGAGGCCAAACCCTGCAGAATTAGATGTTTTTGCAGCCAATTTTAGCTGTTACCCAACTTGCTCTAATAACAAAATAACCAATTTGTGTAAGAAATATATTTTAAGCAATATCCTGCAGCATTAACAACTTCTGAAATGTCAGACTCGTAACGGCTCGTTTACATGGCGGATTTGTAGATTTTGCTCCGGTTGATCAATTTGGATGCCACGGACCTGCTCACAGCTTGGCTCCATTTAATGGAACTAAATTGCGATCAGACACCTAGCACAGCTCGATGCGGTGGCTGCCTGCACATCGTGCCAAGAAGGGACCTGTACTTTCTTGGTGCTGTCACAGCTTTAAACTGCTGGCCCGCAGACTGCTGCACTGCCTCTCATTCACTCTAGCTTGTATTGCTATGAACTCCCTGCTCCTCTATCCAAGGGAAAATGGGACCAGCCCATTACCCAGAAACTGTTAACAAAACTGCCAGCTTAACTATTTCTTACCTATACATAGCCTGTAGGAGTGGTTGCTACGGGGCCCGAAATCAGAAGGTGCCTGCCCAGGAGGAGGCCTGAAATATTTTATTGTCAGAGTCCCCTCAACAGTATTATACAGTGACATTATATACTATGACAGTATATATAGTGACATGACATACAGTATATACGTGTAGGAAACAGACGGCTGCCGGGCCTTGTCTGAGAGAGTGATCTTGACTAGATGCGGGAGTGGGTGTTGCATGTGAGAAGAGGGTTGCTTGGGTAACGGGGACCTTCAAAAATTTGCTGTGTAGCCCAGTCAGTCCACCTTCTGGAGAGTCCCTTTACTATGTGCTGAGAAAGCCCTGAGGATAGGTCATCATCAGTATTAAGGTCTCTGAAAACTCTATTAAATTCAAGCAAATTTGCAAATTAGGCTACTTTTACACCTGCGTTCGGGTGTCCGCTTGTGAGCTCCGTTTGAAGGGGCTCACAAGCGGCCCCGAACGCAACCGTCCAGCCCTAATGCATTCTGAGTGGACGCGGATCCGCTGAGAATGCATCAGTCTGGCAGCGTTCAGCCTCCGCTCAGCGAGCTGACACCTGAACGCTGCTTGCAGTATATGGTGGGTTCAGCATGCATGTTGGTACTTGCATCCCTGGATCCGATGAAAGCTGTAATGGCACCGGACGGGGTTACAAGCAAAGTGTACTTGGCTTGCATGCTGACCTGCATTCCCTGGATTTTATGTGGCTGTCGTGGCCCATGAACAGGTAGGAACAAGAGTTAGGGACCACTCATGAGACAACCTTGACGCGGTGAGTGGCTTACTATGCTTTGGCCAAAATATAAACCAATGTCTCATCCAGCATGGAGGGCAGAGTGCTGGATGTAGTGTGCGATCACATTTGCATTTTCCGTTTGTATATGTATTTCGCCATAGTGATGTGCACCTACAGGCAGGTTGTGCTGACCCAACCCCTTATTTTTTTCTTTGTAGTATATATTGGAGGCGTGGCGATCTCCTTGGAGTCATTGCACACCTGACCAGTTAATCTGTCCTTGAGGCTGGTTTTAAAGTCAGTATAAAACTGAGTCTGCTTGTATAGAACCTACCATTAGCCATCTGGCTCCAGGAGAAGTATATGGTGGGTTCAGCATGCATGTTGGTACTTGCATCCCTGGATCCGATGAAAGCTGTAATGGCACCGGACGGGGTTACAAGCAAAGTGTACTTGGCTTGCATGCTGACCTGCATTCCCTGGATTTTATGTGGCTGTCGTGGCCCATGAACAGGTAGGAACAAGAGTTAGGGACCACTCATGAGACAACCTTGACGCGGTGAGTGGCTTACTATGCTTTGGCCAAAATATAAACCAATGTCTCATCCAGCATGGAGGGCAGAGTGCTGGATGTAGTGTGCGATCACATTTGCATTTTCCGTTTGTATATGTATTTCGCCATAGTGATGTGCACCTACAGGCAGGTTGTGCTGACCCAACCCCTTATTTTTTTCTAAGTCTGAAAGTAGCCTGAACGGATCCGTCCAGACTTTACATTGAAAGTCAATGGGGGACGGATCCGTTTGAAGATTGAGCCATATGGTGTCATCTTCAAGCGGATCCGTCCCCATTGACTTCCATTGTAAGGTCGGACAGATCCGCGGATCTGTCCGACCTTACAATGGAAGTCAATGGGGACGGATCCGCTTGAAGATGACACCATATGGCTCAATCTTCAAACGGATCCGTCCCCCATTGACTTTCAATGTAAAGTCTGGACGGATCCGTTCAGGCTACTTTCAGACTTAGAAAAAAATAAGGGGTTGGGTCAGCACAACCTGCCTGTAGGTGCACATCACTATGGCGAAATACATATACAAACGGAAAATGCAAATGTGATCGCACACTACATCCAGCACTCTGCCCTCCATGCTGGATGAGACATTGGTTTATATTTTGGCCAAAGCATAGTAAGCCACTCACCGCGTCAAGGTTGTCTCATGAGTGGTCCCTAACTCTTGTTCCTACCTGTTCATGGGCCACGACAGCCACATAAAATCCAGGGAATGCAGGTCAGCATGCAAGCCAAGTACACTTTGCTTGTAACCCCGTCCGGTGCCATTACAGCTTTCATCGGATCCAGGGATGCAAGTACCAACATGCATGCTGAACCCACCATATACTTCTCCTGGAGCCAGATGGCTAATGGTAGGTTCTATACAAGCAGACTCAGTTTTATACTGACTTTAAAACCAGCCTCAAGGACAGATTAACTGGTCAGGTGTGCAATGACTCCAAGGAGATCGCCACGCCTCCAATATATACTACAAAGAAAAAAATAAGGGGTTGGGTCAGCACAACCTGCCTGTAGGTGCACATCACTATGGCGAAATACATATACAAACGGAAAATGCAAATGTGATCGCACACTACATCCAGCACTCTGCCCTCCATGCTGGATGAGACATTGGTTTATATTTTGGCCAAAGCATAGTAAGCCACTCACCGCGTCAAGGTTGTCTCATGAGTGGTCCCTAAAGCTGTAATGGCACCGGACGGGGTTACAAGCAAAGTGTACTTGGCTTGCATGCTGACCTGCATTCCCTGGATTTTATGTGGCTGTCGTGGCCCATGAACAGGTAGGAACAAGAGTTAGGGACCACTCATGAGACAACCTTGACGCGGTGAGTGGCTTACTATGCTTTGGCCAAAATATAAACCAATGTCTCATCCAGCATGGAGGGCAGAGTGCTGGATGTAGTGTGCGATCACATTTGCATTTTCCACTTTCAGACTTCGTTTTTTTTTTTAACTATAATGCAGACGGATCCGTTCTGAACGGATACAAACGTCTGCATTATAGGAGCAGATCCGTCTGAGCAGACATCAGACGGACCCACTCTGAACGCTAGTGTGAAAGTAGCCTTATATAGTTATTATGCTTTATTACTTTTTACAAAATTTCTAAGCATCGCCATATGCTGACACCCTTAACTTTTTGTTATATTTCTGCCTACAAAGCTGTACAAAGGCTCATTTTTTGCAGTCAAGGTGTATGGGTTTTTGTGTACCATTTTTAAGTACAATACCACTTTTTGATCACTTTCTATTCAATATCTTTTGGGGGTCAACGTGGCCAAACAAACAGGAAATCCTTCATTTAGATTTTTTTTTTTTTTACTGAATCAGATCCATCAGTATGGACAGAGTTGTAGCTGTAAATCACTGGAAGTGAAATTTTTATTGTCCACTGGTGTGTCCATGGTTGTCATGCCCCCACGAGGTCTGGGGGTTCATATCTTTAGTGACTAAAGGGCCAAGGATTGGGTCAAATACACACACCCATGTGCATCAGCCCACAAACGAGCACTTGCTCCTTCATCGGCTGATCGATTTTATGGGCCAATTATCGGGAACGAGCATTTCTTGGCCTGAAAATCGTGCCGTCTTATAGGGCCCTTACGTGGATAGTCCGCACATTTGAATGAGGTGGTGCTACAGGGAAATTGAACACTTGCAGCCTAGGTTAGGGCCCTGTTACACGGCTCGATGTTTAGGCAGTGCGAGATGGATGATAACACATTCATCACCCCTCGTCTACACAGTTTGGAATGCTGAAGACAGTATGGTTTAATAACTGGGTACTTAAGTGTACTGCTATCTTTCGCCCATTAGTTCGCCAAGTATAACCACAATATCAACATCTTAAAGGGGTTACCAACCTCTATAATGACCCCACCAATGCCCGGGCCTCTCCTATACATTATACACTGCGTGCAGAATTATTAGGCAAATTAGTATTTTGACCACATCATCCTCTTTATGCATGTTGTCTTACTCCAAGCTGTATAGGCTCGAAAGCCTACTACCAATTAAGCATATTAGGTGATGTGCATCTCTGTAATGAGAAGGGGTGTGGTCTAATGACATCAACACCCTATATTAGGTGTGCATAATTATTAGGCAACTTACTTTTCTTTGGCAAAATGGGTCAAAAGAAGGACTTGACAGGCTCAGAAAAGTCAAAAATAGTGAGATATCTTGCAGAGGGATGCAGCACTCTTAAAATTGCAAAGCTTCTGAAGCGTGATCATCGAACAATCAAGCGTTTCATTCAAAATAGTCAACAGGGTCGCAAGAAGCGTGTGGAAAAACCAAGGCGCAAAATAACTGCCCATGAACTGAGAAAAGTCAAGCGTGCAGCTGCCAAGATGCCACTTGCCACCACTTTGGCCATATTTCAGAGCTACAACATCACTGGAGTGCCCAAAAGCACAAGGTGTGCAATACTCAGAGACATGGCCAAGGTAAGAAAGGCTGAAAGACGACCACCACTGAACAAGACACACAAGCTGAAACGTCAAGACTGATTTTTCTAAGGTTTTATGGACTGATGAAATGAGAGTGAGTCTTGATGGGCCAGATGGATGGGCCCGTGGCTGGATTGGTAAAGGGCAGAGAGCTCCAGTCCGACTCAGACTCCAGCAAGGTGGAGGTGGAGTACTGGTTTGGGCTGGTATCATCAAAGATGAGCTTGTGGGGCCTTTTCGGGTTGAGGATGGAGTCAAGCTCAACTCCCAGTCCTACTGCCAGTTTCTGGAAGACACCTTCTTCAAGCAGTGGTACAGGAAGAAGTCTGCATCCTTCAAGAAAAACATGATTTTCATGCAGGACAATGCTCCATCACACGCGTCCAAGTACTCCACAGCGTCGCTGGCAAGAAAGGGTATAAAAGAAGAAAATCTAATGACATGGCCTCCTTGTTCACCTGATCTGAACCCCATTGAGAACCTGTGGTCCATCATCAAATGTGAGATTTACAAGGAGGGAAAACAGTACACCTCTCTGAACAGTGTCTGGGAGGCTGTGGTTGCTGCTGCACGCAATGTTGATGGTGAACAGATCAAAACACTGACAGAATCCATGGATGGCAGGCTTTTGAGTGTCCTTACAAAGAAAGGTGGCTATATTGGTCACTGATTTGTTTTTGTTTTGTTTTTGAATGTCAGAAATGTATATTTGTGAATGTTGAGATGTTATATTGGTTTCACTGGTAAAAATAAATAATTGAAATGGGTATATATTTGTTTTTTGTTAAGTTGCCTAATAATTATGCACAGTAATAGTCACCTGCACACACAGATATCCCCCTAAAATAGCTAAAACTAAAAACAAACTAAAAACTACTTCCAAAAATATTCAGCTTTGATATTAATGAGTTTTTTGGGTTCATTGAGAACATGGTTGTTGTTCAATAATAAAATTAATCCTCAAAAATACAACTTGCCTAATAATTCTGCACTCCCTGTACTTACCTGCTCCCGGCACTTGTGTCCCTCCGGATCCCTGCACAACTGCCGCTCCATCTCCCCGCCACTCGGATCAAAACATCCAATAGCAATGGGGCAGATGTATCATAGCCTGGCAGCATACGCCTCGTCATAAATTAGGCGCAGCATCTGGCAGTCCATGTGCCTGAGCTGAAGGCCTCATGCACACGACCGTTGTTGGGTTCCGTGTCCGTTGTCCCGTTTTCCGTGATTTTCTGCGGACCCATTGACTTTCAATGGCTCCGTTGAAAACTCGGAAAATGCACCGTTTGTCATCCGCGTCCGTGATCCGTGTTTCCAGTCCGTCAAAAAAATATGACCTGTCCTATTTTTTTTCACAGACAACGGTTCGCGGACCCATTCAAGTCAATGGGTCCGTGAAAAAACACGGAGGCACACAAGATTGTCATCCGCGTCCGTGATCCGTGTCTGTTTTTTTCCTATCATTTTCAAGGCAAACTTGACTTTTTTTTTCACTTTTCATGTCTGGTGATCCTCCAAAAATCAAGGAAGACACACGGAAACAAAAACGGAAACGGATCACTGAACAACGGAACCCCGTTTTGCGGACCGCGAAAAAATACTGTCGTGTGCATGAGTGTTTCGGGAGAGGGGTCCACCCCATTCTTTTCAGTAGAGTGGGGCCAGCAGGGATACAGCACATGTGCAAGAAAATGTGCGCAAGTGTTGTTAAAAAATTGCAAACATTACGACTTTTTTCACTCCACAAAAGTGGCATATTCAAATGATAAATATCTCCCTTTGTATTTTTTTTCTCCTTGGAAATAACTTCAATGAAAATGGAGTAAACTGCCACTGTCTTGAATGGCAGTGGATTTTCATACAGGCTCTTGGCTCCAGATGTTCCCTCAAGAAAATATGTTAGGATATGATAGGATATTGGAACAGCTTGCTTTTCATTATTTTTACCTTTATCATAAGATTTTTTTCTGCTAAACTGCAATCTATTTTGTAGTAATGTTAAAATTGTAATAAATTAACCTCAGAAAATGTTATCCTTAAGGCTACATGCACACGAACGTTGTTTGTTTCCGGGTCCGTTCATTTTTTTTTTGCGGATAGGATGCGGACCCATTCATTTCAATGGGTCCGCAAAAAAACGCAGACAGCACACCGTGTGCTGTCCACATCAGTATGTCCGTTCCGTTGCCCCGCAAAAAAAAATAGTGCATGTCCTATTTTTTTCTAGTTTGCGGACAAGGATAGGCATTATTACAATGGATCCGCAAAAAAAAAAACGGATCCGCCATACGGAACGTCATCCTTTTTTTGCGGTTTTGCAATTTGCAGATCGCAAAACACATACGGTCGTGTGCATGTAGCCTAAAGCAAATGTTCCACCGAAAGCTTTATCTGCCAGTTAAAACCAGATATCAGCACATTATATTTTCTGAACATGATTATGGGGGCGGCCATCTTGCCTAAGTTGTTGTTAACAGCATTTAGAAAGCATTAAAAAAATTGCTTTACGGCAGCCCCATAGGCCATGGACACAATGGTCAGGAGGGGACCTCATTAACTTATATGAGATTTTAGGCATGCCCTGTGACGAGGTCATTGTACAAGGAAAGAATAGATAAGCTTTGATAATTATCTATTGTGAATGGTGGATCCTGTCTTATCTATACACAGAGGTGATATAATTACAGGCAGGATTAGAATGACAGATAAGCAGGTACTGCAGTAAAGTGATCTGTACAGACCAAGAAGTGGCTCTTATTATTAGGCTTAGTGGCCAGTGTGAAAACTCATTCCCTTTAAGGCTGCGTTCACACGAGCGTGTCCGGATTAGTTCCGGATGCGTCCCGGTGTGTTGAGGCAAACCCGCGCGAGTAGGAATGCAATTGCAGTCAGTTTTGACTGCGATTGCGTTCCGATGTTCAGTTTTTATCGCGCGTGTGCAATGTGTTTTGCACGCGCGTGATAAAAAACCGACTGTGGTACCCAGACCCGAACTTCTTCACTGAAGTTCAGGTTTGGGTTCGGTGTTGTGTAGATGTTATTATTTTCCCTTATAAGATGGTTATAAGGGAAAATAATAGCATTCTGAATACAGAATGCATAGTAGGTGATCAATTGAGGGTTAAAAAATAAAAAAAAATTAACTCACCTTGTCCTCTTGTTCGCGTAGTTCTCCCGGTCTTTAGTTCTTTAAAAAGATGAACTATGGGCTAAAGGACCTTTGGTGACGTCAGATCACATGCTCCAATCACATGGTACATCACCGCGGTGATGTACCATGTGATTGGAGCATGTGATCTGACGTCACCAAAGGTCCTTTAGCCCATAGTTCATCTTTCTAAAGAACTAAAGACCGGGAGAACTACGCGAACAAGAGGACAAGGTGAGTTATTTTTTTTTATTTTTTAACCCTCAATTGATCACCTACTATGCATTCTGTATTCAGAATGCTATTATTTTCCCTTATAACCATGTTATAAGGGAAAATAATACAGTAAATAGACTGTCACCTAGCAACCGTGCGTGAAAATCGCACCGCATCCGCACTTGCTTGCGGATGCTTGCAATTTTCACGCAACCCCATTCACTTCTATGGGTCCTGCGTTGCGTGAAAAACGCAGAATATTGAGCATGCTGCGATTTTCACGCAACGCATAAGTGATGCGTGAAAATCATCGCTCATCTGAACAGCCCCATTGAAATGAATGGGTCCAGATTCAGTGCGGGTGCAATGCGTTCACCTACCGCATTGCACCCGCGCGGAAATCTCGCCCGTGTGAACGCAGCCTAAGTGGGTTAGACAATTTATACTCACCTTATCCATTTAAGTGTGAAGAGGCCAACACAGCCATCTTGATTGAAGACCCCGCACGAAATGTTGTGTGGTGCGTGTTGACGTCATCACGCTAGCCAGCGTGTTGATGTCATACATCACTGCGCACATTTAGTGCGGGATCTTCAATCAAGATGGCCATGGTGGCCTCTTCACGCTCAAAAACAGCTTGAGAGGAGTCCTTAATTGTCTTACAGATAAGCCAGTGTGAACGTTTTATGGTCTCTAAATGGATGTCATCTCAGAGACCTGGTGCCCCCACTATCTCTGGGGTAGATTCTTTAGATCGTGTAGTGTATTCACAAAGATGTTATTATTTATCATTGTGTCCTGGGCTACAAAAATGTGCAGCCACAGGAAAATGTACCTTTTTTTTCTTTAAAGGGTTGTCTCACTTCAGCAAAAGACATTTATCATGTAGACCAGGGATGTCCAACCTGTGACCCTTCAGCAGTTGCAAAACTACAACTCCTAGCATGCCCAGACCGCCTACAGCTTCCAGGGCATGTTGGGAGTTGCAGTTTTGCAACAGCTGGAGGGCCGCAGGTTGTGCATCTATGATGTAGACGAAGTTAATACAAGCCACTTACTAATGTAATGTGATTCTCCATATTGCCTCCTTTGCCTGCTGGATTCATTTTTCCATCACATTACACTGCTCATATCCAGCAGCGGATTGCTCACACACTCCTTGTGTGCGAGGAATCCAGGTCCTCTGGAGAGCAGCGTGCAGCATAGTCTTCCAGCTTTCCTTATGATAGGCCATCAATATCTGTTATGCAGTAGCTCCGGTGCCAGAACTAAACAGCTTCATCTATTGTGTGCAGTCAACGGAGCTGGTTACTACTGCAGCACGGCTCGCGTTTACTTCACAGGGAGATGTGCTGCAGTACCCAGCTTCGTTGACTGCGCACAACAGCCGGAGCTGTAGTTCTAGTGCTGGAGTTACTGCTGATCAGCGGGTGTCAGGCTCCCGCCTATCAGATATTGAAGGCCTATCCTGAGGACAGGTCAGCAATATAAAAGGACTGGAAAACCCCTTCAATTATGTTGAAATTGCCAATTATAGAAATAACATTTAAGAATAATGGATGTAAGTAAGCTGTGTGACATATATTGTTCATTGACAGGAACGAACACGTATTTAGTGCACACAATGGAACTGGTAAAGGGACTTGTACCACACATAATCATGTGATATCTATACATCAGGCATATATTACAAAAGTGACATGAACATTGTAATGGGACAGGAGTAATTCTAGGTCCTGCCCACTGAATGAAACAGTTATGAAATAAGTCATTCATCCGTACATTTCAGCTCCAGGATATATAATCGCTTTCCACAATGACAGCCGTCTGCAGACTGATAACTGCTCAGGGCTAGCAATGGAGAAACGTTCATTCTGGAGATAACATCTGCATGGCTACCCAGCGCCCATTATCCGAGATACATTACTATGTATTTATATAGAGCCAGCACATTCCGCAGTTATAGAACAAATAGAAAAGGGAAAAGAGGCCCTGCCCTAGAGCTTAAGTTACAATCTCAAGGTGCCCACACTCCTTGCTATACGGTGAATTCCTTAGGCCAATCCTCCACATATACAGAACATGTGCTTGTACCCACACAAGACACATCATTAAAAAAATCTAATAAGTTAGTAGTAAACTGGGCTACTGTCAAGACTCCGACGTCTTCTTCAAATGGGGTTGGCTTCTGATGGACCTTTGAACCAAGCCAAGGAACCACTGGTACCTGGGTGGGTCATCATGACCCTAGGCAGTACAGTGCTCCTGGCAAGAGTTCATACTAAAGTTTTAACTAGGATAAATGATGTTTTGGTGGCAAACAGGCCTCTTTCACATGTGAGTGAATCACGGACATGAGCTGTCTGTGGTCTTTAAGGACCGCTCATGTATCTACTGACTTTAATGTGTGTATCCACAAATCAATGGTTTTCCATGAACAGGAACCATGAATACAAGCCCTATTTTGTCAATGATGATTATGGATTTCTTACGCACATTAAAGTCTACGAGTCCATGAAAACACGGATGTCATCTCCCTTTGGTCCATTGTTTTTTTACAATTGCTAGGAGGTGTTCAGAAAATTTATTTTCAGCCTAGAAGTGTCTGTGGAATATGGATGAAACACGGCAAGAAATATAATGACCAAACATGAATTCTTCACAGACATCTTTACGAATGAGCCACTGACCATCTTGTCACGAATGTGAATGAGGCCTTAATTTACATTATACTGGGCACATTACTAAAATAGAGGCACACAAAGGTATTTATGGCCCATAGCGTATTTAGGATCCACGTTGTATGACAATGTGCTGAAGATCTGAGGCGGTGTTTAAACCTTATTTTTTTCCCTTCCTTTTGGAATATCCATAGGCCCCTATGCATCCAACATATGTCAAAAGAGATGGTATATGCTGGGCAGAGCAGGGCATTGTAACTACCAATTCATGTAAGCACACAAGTGCCCTGGGTGAAAACCCTGTTTCAACCTACGGTAGTATAGCAGCACACAGTTTCTATGGGTTTGTATTACAGATTCCTGGAACTTCATGTGCTGACATAAGCTGCTTCTTCTATGCCTGTATAACAGAAAGCAATTTATCTTTTTTTTTTTTTAGATGAATCAATGAAAAATCCTCTATTTAAAGGCAGATCCCATGGAAGACTATGGCGCCGTATAATGGATCCATCCATGCTACACAGATCTATAATGCAGCAGAGGGTATGAGATCTTAAAGGTGATGTCTCTTAACCAGAAACTGGGCTGTTTGGCTGTGCAGAAATTTGGGTTCTCAAACCCCCATTTATCAGCTGTTATCATAGGGAGAAGCGCATCTGGCAAGAGCCATGCGCCCTACTTCAGCCGCTGGTATGTAGCATTGCATGCTGGCTATTCAAATGAATGGCCATTGGACAGGACCGGCCCACAAGACTGGGAATTATATGGCATATACTATTCCATTAGCGTATGTATAGCAACCTATACCCTGTTAAGCTACAACCTAAATGCAGGCTTTGTGACGTCAATGTGGATCACCACATTGTTAAGGATGAGTTCACGTTACCGTTATCTATTACCATTGTTCTGCTCCATTAGAGGAACAGAACAACGAAAATAACGGAAACGCTAGACAGGGCACGTAACTGACCGCAATTGAGCTAAACAGATCCGATTGACTACAAAATGGAGTCCGTTAGGCTTCTGTTCAGAATCTTGTCTTTTTACTGGACAAAAAAGTCCTGCATGCAGGACTTTTTAGTCTGGTCTTTTTGACAAAATCTGCGATGGAGGCCCCGGACAGAGCCTCCACCACAGATGTGACCAAGCCTCAACACTGCTACATTCGGCAATCATCATGGTATATATAGAATTAAACGGTAAGAATCAGAGCAAACATTGTGCTAGCACGGTAACAGCACATATACTGTATATACACACGCTTAGCACATGACAGATTTAATGCATATACAGCAGTTTCCTAAGGACCTCTTACATGGCCCAATGCTGGACCAATAATGGGTGCCGCCTGGCAATATACCGGATGATCAGCACTTGTTTAAAGGGCCTTTTTTTATGTGGCTCATTGATAAGTGAAACATGGTCAAAAAATCCAGCACTGTCCAATCATAGGCTGAGGTCTGTAGGGGCGGATTGGGAAGCTGAAGTGGCCCTGCAAAAAAATACCTAAAAGTGGCTTCATATTGTAGTAGGGTCTAAATTGGCTGGAGGAGGGGCAAAAAAGTAGGGAGGTCAGCAATACCATATCGTAAAATACCACAGTGCCGCACAATATCTTGCCCTAAAATCTGTCCCTCTGAGTTGGCCATCAGTAGTGGCCATTTTTTCTCCTCCTCATCCAGTTGTCTCTGATTAAGATATGGAGCAGGGGCCTAGGAGGTGAAATGCAGGACATAGCTGAATTCAGAAGGTTATGTCGCTGGCCAGGTACATGAGTACCTGATTCTCACAGAGTTAGGGCTCACGCAAGTTGTGTGCTGGCCGGACCCGTGCTGCGGACCGCAAATTGTGGTCCACAATGCACGGGCACCGACCGTGGGGCAGCCGCATGCACTTGAATGGGGTCTGCGATTCACATCAGACGGTCCACACCGAAAAAAAGTAGTGCATACACTACTTTTTTGTGGTGCGGAGGCATGGACAGAAACACAATGGAAGTAGGGCTGGGCGATATGGCCTAAAACCTATATTGCGATATAATTTGAACTATGTGCGATAACGATATATATCGCAATATATAATTTTCTTCCATCATCTATGTCCCCCAGCCAGTTCCATCAGCCCTATGCCATTGCCATCATCATCCATGTCTCCCAGCCAGCGCCATCCGCCCCATGCCATAGCCATCCTCCAACCCAACCGCCGCCCCCCAAACCCCAGGGTAGATACGGGCCCCTGCTAATATACTTACCTTTCCTGGAGGGTGCGCGGCTGGCTGATGGAGTCCGCAGGAGACGGACCTCATCTTCTTCCCAGCATGCACTGGGAGGGACCTGACGTTACACACAGCGTCAGCCAGTGCGCTGACGATGTGTGCACGCAAGGCCCTGGCCAGTGCAGCGCGGTGCTGAGTCGGGAGGCCCTGGAGCGGTGAGTGAGAAGCTTCTTCAATTCACTACCGCTCCGTGGTCATCTATTGCGATAGGGCAATATAGACAAAAACTATATCGTTGCCCAAATTTATATAGTTTATATCGTTTATATTGCCCAGTCCTACACAGAAGCACTCCGTAGTGCTTCCATTGGGTTCCGATCCGTGCTTCCGCACCGCATCTCCGGGTTTGCAGACCCATTCAAGGGAATGGGTCAGCATCCATGATGCGGGGTGCACACTGCCGGTGCCCCGTGTATTGCGGTAGAGATAGAGGCTTGGGTGGCCCCCTGGGAATCGGCCCACCGGAAGATTTTCCGCCCCTGGAGGTAGGTGACCGCTGTTAAACACTTGGCATGCATTTGAGCATGCTTATAAAATTAGAACCACACAGAGGCATAGTATGGGTCCATAGCAGGCTATGGGCACTGTATTTGGGATCTATGTGGTATGTCCACATGCAGGAGGTCTAAGGTTCTGTTCAGACCTATTTTTGTCTGTACATTTCGTGCATCCATCCCCATGCATCTGGCGTATGCCAAAAGAAAGGCCGACATGCAATGACATACCTTCTCCTCGTGGTATAGTAAAACATATCCTGCTAACAGATACAGTGAAAAGAAAACATATACTGTGCAGTATACTTTTTATGTCTATACGGTGGCATGGAGCCGAGGCTACCATTGGAGATTGGGGAATACTTCCAGTGTGTATCTCCGACAGAAACAGCAAACAACACATGATCAGAGCCTAAATAAGGTATCATAATGTTCCATTTTACAGCAATGTGATGAGAGCGCTCACAATTCTCCATGGATTGAGGACACTTTATAATGAAAAGAAGATATCTGATGAACCTGTAGAGCTGCAGGCAAGCGCTGTCTATAGCCGAGGCGTAATCGCCGTTTACAGCCTCTAAGTATCATTGTTAGTAGTGATTTATACCCTGAGAGTTGTGTTTGACATAATAAAAAATACCGAACAAATCTTCCAAGAAAAATATATTCAATATACTTATAAATCAGTGGATGTGTCTGTACAGTGCCAGGTGGCCACCGCTCTGTCCCCTTTTACTGGGCATTTAAATTTCCCGCCTCTGTCAGTACAGATGTTGTGGGTGGGGGTAGGGGGCTGTAAATCCTTTATCCCCTCTGTCCCTTTTTTCTATAAGAAAAATAAATAAAAATCCCCCCTGCAGCTTGGTGCAGTTACCAATTGTTCATGGCTCTTGTTTTAGCCTGAGGAACTGAATTATTAGAAGGAGAAACTGGAAAACTACTGAAAAATCATCTGGCGCAGGACGTGGCTTACAGTAAAAATGATGTTGGATTCTTCCCCTGCCCCAAACTGAATGCAGTTCTGATTTTTACCAAGATATTCCTATTCCATAGTTGGCAGCCATCTTGGCCCTTCTCTGGTACTGGAGTAGAAGTGCTGGTGGTGCTTATCAGTAAGGCTGGGGCTACATGGCTATCTTGGCTGCAACCTCAGAATTGCAAAAAAATCAGACTGTTAAATTTTTTTGCGATTCTAGGGTCATGGCAGCTTGTGAATCTCACCGCAACCCCATTCATTACTATGGCTGCAGTACTACAGAACAATCCTTGGTGTAATGGGTGTCAGAAACAAGATCGTCGTGTAGCCCCAGCTTAAATGGATCACTGGAAGGGAATGGTGTACGGAAATAGGGATGTGTCACCCACACACAATGGACTATGTTGGTAAACAACTGTACAAACATACTGCAGCTGTTGCTTCCATGGATAATTTATGCACCGTTATAGCCATGTTGTTTGACCCGACCAAATATGTTGGCCTTAATTGTGGCCCTTTACATTTGGTCACATCCAGATCAAGGGGGTAGATGCACACAGAACTTTGGCCATTTTATTTTGAGGGACTCTGTCAGCAGTTTTCACCATGCTAAACTGCTGACAGCACTAGGTAAAGGTGGCCATACACATTACACAGAAGTTGGTCGATGCTTGAACATCAGTTGAACAAACATCTTTAGTCCATGTAGGCTTTTACAGTTGTTCATATTGGCCATCATACAATGAAAATGGGCGATGGACGAAAAATATGGAAACGTTCCTTCAAAGAAACATTCATCCATGAACAATCTCTCTTTTAGGCCTCATGCACACGACCGTTGTGTGCACCCGTGGCCGTTGTGCCGTTTTCCTTTTTTTTTCGCGGACCCATTGACTTTCAATGGGTCCGTGGAAAAATCGGAAAATGCACCGTTTTGCAGCCGCATCCGTGATCCGTGTTTCCTGGCCGTGAAAAAAATATGACCTGTCCTATTTTTTTCACGGCCAACGGTTCACGGACCCATTCAAGTCAATGGGTCCGTGAAAGAACACGGATGCACACAAGATTGGCATCCGTGTCCGTGATCCGTGGCCGTAGTTTAGTTTTTATACAGACGGATCCGAAGATCCGTCTGCATAAAAGCTTTTTCAAAGCTGAGTTTTCACTTCGTGAAAACTCAGAACCGACAGTATATTCTAACACAGAAGCGTTCCCATGGTGATGGGGACGCTTCTAGTTAGAATACACTACAAACTGTGTACAAGACTGCCCCCTGCTGCCTGGCAGCACCCGATCTCTTACAGGGGGCCTTCATCAGCACAATTAACCCCTTCAGGTGCGGCACCTGAAAGGGTTAATTGTACTATCATATCCCCCTGTAAGAGATCAGGGCTGCCAGGCAGCAGGGGGCAGACCCTCCCCCCCCCTCCCCAGTTTGAATATCATTGGTGGCCAGTGCGGCCCCCCCCCCCCCTCCCTCTATTGTAATAATTCGTTGGTGGCACAGTGTGCGCCCCCCCCCTTCCTCCCTCTATTGTAATAAATCGTTGGTGGCACAGTGTGCGCCCCCCATTGCCCCCCCCCTCTATAGCATTAACAACGTTGGTGGCCAGTGTGCAGCCTCCCATCTCCCCCCCCCTCCCCCCCATCATCATTGGTGGCAGCGGAGTTCCGATCGGAGTCCCAGTTTATTCGCTGGGGCTCCGATCGGTAACCATGGCAACCAGGACGCTACTACAGTCCTCGTTGCCATGGTTACTTAGCAATAGTACAATAGTAGAAGATTAATACTTACCTGCTGCTGCGATGTTCGTGTCCGGCCGGGAGCTCCACCTACTGGTAAGTGACAGTGACAGGTCTGTGCGGCGCATTGCTAAATGAACCGTCACTTACCAGTAGGAGGAGCTCCCGGCCGGACACGAACATCACAGCTCCCAGGTAAGTATGAATCTTGTACTATTGCTAGTAACCCGCTGCCACCAATGATCGGGGGGGGGGGGGGGGGGGGGGGCGCAAGATGGGTGGCCGCACACTGGCCACCAATGTTGAAAATGCTATAGAGGGAGGGGGGCCAATGATTGCCACCAACGATTTATTACAATAGAGGGAGGAAGGGGGGGGGGGGGCGCACACTGTGCCACCAACGAATTATTACAATAGAGGGAGGAAGGGGGGGGGGAGGCGGGGGGGGGGGCACACTGTGCCACCAACGAATTATTACAATAGAGGGAGGAAGGGGGGGGGCGCACACTGTGCCACCAACGATTTATTACAATGGAGGAAGGGGGGGGGGGCCGCACTGGCCACCAATGATATTCAAACTGGGGAGGGGGGGGGGGGGTCTGCCCCCTGCTGCCTGGCAGCCCTGATCTCTTACAGGGGGATATGATAGTACAATTAACCCCTTCAGGTGCGGCACCTGAGGGGTTAATTGTGCTGATCACGGCCCCCTGTAAGAGATCGGATGCTGCTAGGCAGCAGGGGGCAGTCATGTACACAGTTTGTAGTATATTCTAACTAGAAGCGTCCCCATCACCATGGGAACGCCTCTGTGTTAGAATATACTGTCGGAAATGAGGTTTCACGATCTAACTCATATCCGACAGTATATTCTAACATAGAGGCGTTCCCATGGTGATGGGGACGCTTCAAGTTAAAATATACCATCGGATTGGAGAAAACTCCGATCTGATGGTATAAAAGGGACTCCGGACTTTACATTGAAAGTCAATGGGGACGGATCCGTTTGAAATGGCACCATATTGTGTCAACGTCAAACGGATCCGTCCCCATTGACTTGCATTGTAATTCAGGACGGATCCGTTTGGCTCCGCACGGCCAGGCGGACACCAAAATGACTTTTTTTTCATGTCCGTGGATCCGCCAAAAATCAAGGAAGACCCACGGACGAAAAAACGGTCACGGATCACGGACCTACGGACCCTGTTTTTGCGGACCGTGAAAAAAAACGTTCGTGTGCATGAGGCCTTAAGGAAAGATCTTTTTTTCCATCTATTGGACAAACTTTTCAATCACGACAGACTTACTTTCACACGACAATAGTCCATCAAAGGTTGGCTAAAATGGTTTATTGTTAAATTTCCCCCCATGAATCATCGTTTTGGTTGAAGTCATCCATTTTTGATCAATTTTAGACTAATGTGTGTGGTCTCCTCAATGGCTGAGGGGAGCAGAATAAGCAGCTTTTGTGGAAAGGGCCTTTGTACTGTGCATCAAGGAGTCATAAGAATTCCCTGACCAAGGATGTCCACGCCATGGAGTCAAACCAAGATCACATCCCCTTTGCTGGTTGACTAGAACCTGTGTAGGACTCCCCTATGCAGCAGAACTGCATTGTTAGCAAAGCAGGGAGTAAAATTGGCCTATGGAGGCTGTGTGCAAGAAAAACATATACCAAACCCATCTGTGCCGATTGGCAAGACCTGCCACCATGATAGTAGACCCATTTTGATATTTCCTACGGGGGGCTCTCTACTTATGCATGCCATTTAGACTGATATACCATAAAATAATAATTTCCAATAAGTCATATAGAGTAATATGTCTATGGCCAATGAGTGTGTGGAAGTTTATTTTTCTGTTCCTTAATTAGGGCAATGATATTGCTAATCAGTGATTGCTTATTGGCAGCCGCTTTGTGTAATGAGGCTTTAAGCCAGAGGTTTTAAACTACTGCCTCTTCTTAACTAGGCAGCGCTACGAGATTATTCATGATCGATAGGTGATATCTTGGACTAGGCCACACATGTGTCGTGTTTATTCAGACAATCTGGAAGTGTGTGGCCAGAGAACTGTTTGCTGGGAACAGCGTAAGAAATCAGCCAGTGCTACTATAGGACTGGATGGATTTTTACAAAGACTGGAGGAATTAAAGTGGAAGTGTGGTACAAGTGAGAAATGTAGACATTACTAAATTTTAAGCCTTGATTGCCTATCACTAAAACCACTGAGGGACGCATTTACAGTACTCCAGAATATTGTACTTGCAAAATTGTTTATTGATATTTAATTTTATTTCGCTCGACGTAATGTTATGATTTATTGTGTTATACCCATATAGTCTTGTATGGATCAGTCAGGGTTAACAATCTTATATAGAAAAGCAAACAAAGACTATATACACTTTTTAAAACTTGAACATGTAATCATTGGATCACTGTTCTCATAGATTCCTATGTATTAGCATTGAAGTCTATGAGAATTTTACTTTGTTCCTATGGAGCTCTGCCACAGGCCATTGGGACATAGTTTTGGCATCCACGGATCCCTCGCAGCGATCGGGGCTTCCACGGAGAATGAATGGCTCTCCTGATCGCTGCTAGAGGGAGCCATTCCAGGCCCGCAATGCCTCTGCGTTTCCAGCCTTCAGGTGCTGGTGGCTATGGCACCCGCTAAGCTCACTTGCGGGTGCCATATTTAACCCGTAGGATACAGAAATCCCAGCACCGTACAGCTATGGCGCTCTGATAGGGGGGCGCAGGAGCTGCGTCAGCCCGATCAGCTGCAGGGGTCCGTCAGTCACAGATAGCCAGACCCCTGCTGTATGCGCCGACATAAGTGAAAACACTGATGTCGGCGCATTAACCATTGCACTGCCGCGGTCAGCACTGACCGGGTGCGAGTTGTCCATTGGGTCTTCGCACTGCTGTGACGGGGACCTGATGGCAGGGAAGGCAGCCTTCCGTGAGAGCCTGTGAGATCCAGCCCCCTGGGTCTCACAGGCAGGAAGCTGTAAGTGTATTACAGTGAGTAATACACTTACAGCCAATGCATTACAATACAGAAGTATTGTAATGCATTGTAAAGGGGATCAGACCCGCAAAAGTTGAAGTCCCAGAGTGGGACAAAAAAATAAAGTGAAAAAAGAAGTTGAAAAAGTAAAGTTTTACAAAAAAAATTAAAAGTTTCAAGTAAAAAAAAAAAAAAGCGTCTTTTTCGCAAAAGTTATTTTTTTTTAAAGGAATAGGGAAAAAAAGAAAAGCAAACATATTAGGTATCGCCGCGTCCATATCAACTGGCTCTATAAAAATATCACATGATCCACCCCGTCAGGTGAACGCCATGTAATGCCAAGTGATCAAAAAGTCTTATGTACACCAAAATGGTACCAGTCATCTCATTCCGCAGAAAATGAGCCCATACCTAAGATAATCGCCCAAAAAATAAAAAAAATAGGGCTTTTAGAAAATAGCAACACAAAAACAAGATTTTATTCTGTTCAAAAATAATTTCACAGTGTAAAACTTAACAAAAATAAAAATAGACATATTAGGTATCGCCGCGTCTGTATCACATTATTTACCCCCTCAGGCGAATGCTGTAAAAAAAAAAAAAAAAAAAAAAAAAACTATGCCAAAACAGCAATTTTTTTTACCTTGCCTCACAAAAAGTTTAATACCAAGCGATCAAAAAGTCTTATGTACCCCAAAATGGTACCAATCAAACAGTCATCTCATCCTGCAAAAAATGAGCCCCCACATGACAATCACTTAAAAAATAAAAACCAATGGCACCCGTAAACCAATCCATCAAAATATGCGCTACAAAAGCCATATGGCACTCCTTCCTTTCTGAGTCCTGCCATGTGCCCCCACAGCACTTTACCACCACATATGTGGTGTTGCCGTATTCAGAAGAAAATAGGTAACAAATTATGGGGGGCTTTTTCTCCTGTTACCCCTGGAGCTAAATAAACATTTTATTGGAAGAAACAAAACTTTTCATTTTTACAGCCAAGTGTTTCCAAATTCCGTAAAATGCTTAGGGGATCAAAGTGCTCAGTACTCCCCTTAATATATTCTTTAAGGGGTGTAGTTTCCAAAATGGGGTCACTTTTTTCGAGGGTTTCCACTGTAGGGGTATGTCAGGGTCTCTTCAAATACAAAATGGTGCCTAAAAACCATTCTAGCGAAATCTGCCTCCAAAATCCATATGGCGCTCCTTTCCTTCTGACCACTGCCACGTGGCTATAGAGCAGTTTACTGCCACATATGGGGTATTTCTGTAAACTGCAGAATCAGAGTAAGGCCTTATGCACACGACTGTATGTATTTTGCGGTCCGCAAAAAATACGGATGACGTCCATGTGCATTCCGTATTTTGCGGAAAGGAACAGCTGGCCCTTAATAGAACAGTACTGTCCTTGTCCGTAATGCGGACAATAATAGGACATGTTCTATTCTTTTGCGGAACGGAAATACAGACATACGGAAACGGAATGCACACGGAGTACCTTCCGTTTTTTTTGCGGTCCCATTGATATGAATGGTTCCGTATACGGTCCGCAAAAAACGGAACGTACACGAAAAGAAAATACATTAATGTGCATGAGCCCTAATATATATTGAGGTTTATTTTGCTGTGAACCCTTGCTGTGTTACAAGAAAAAATTGATAAACAAATCTACCAAAAAAGTAAAATTTTGAAATTTCACCTCCATTTTCCTTTAATTCTTGTGGAACACCTCAAGGGTTAACAAAGTTTGTAACATCAGTTTTTAATAATTTGAGGGGTGTAGTTTCTGAAATGGGGTCATTTATGGGTGGTTTCCATTACGTAAGCCCCTCAAAATCACTTTATAACTGAATTGGTGCTTAAAAAAATGGTTTTGGAAATTTTGTTGAAAATTTGAAAAATAGCTTCTAAACTTCTAAGCCTTCTAATGTCCTAAAAACATAAAATGACATTTACAAAATTATGCCAACATAAAGCATATGGGGAATGTTGATTGATAACCATTTTATGAGGTATTACTATCTGTCTTGAAAGTAGAGAAATAAAAATTTAGAAAATTGAGAATTTTTCCAAATTTTGGGTAATTTGGGATTATTATAACTAAAGGTGAAATATATCGACTGAAATTTACCACTGTCATGAAGTAAAATGTGTCACGAGAAAACAGTCTCAAAATGGCTTGGATAAGGCTACTTTCACACTTGCGGCAGAGAGATCCGGCAGGCAGTTCCGTCGCCGGAACTGCCTGCCGGATCAGGCAAAATGTATGCTAACTGATGGCTTTAGTAAGACTGATCAGGATCCTGATCAGTCTTAAAAATGCCTGATCAGTCGAAAAAATGCATTGAAATGCCGGATCCGTCTTTCCGGTGTCATCCGGCAAAAACGGATCCGGCATTTATTTTTTCACCTTTTTTTCAGTCTGCGCATGCGCATACCGGAAGGACGGATCCGGCATTCCGGTATTCTGAATGCCGGATCCGGCACTAATACATTCCTATGGGAAAAAATGCCTGATCCGGCATTCAGGCAAGTCTTCAGTTTTTTTAGCCGGAGATAAAACCGTAGCATGCTACGGTTTTCTCTTTTGCCTGATCAGTCAAAACGACTGAACTGAAGACATCCTGATGCATCCTGAACGGATTACTCTCCATTCAGAATGCATGAGGACATACCTGATCAGTTCTTTTCCGGTATAGAGCCCCTGTGACGGAACTCTATGCCGGAAAAGAACAACGCAAGTGTGAAAGTACCCTAAGTAAAAGCGTTCCAAAGTTATTACCACATAAAGTGACACATGGCAGATTTGCTAAAATCGGCCTGGGATTTAAGGTGAAAAGTGGCCCGGTACTGAAAGGGTTAAATAGTCTAGGGGTTAAAAAAAAGGTTAGTTATCTTTTACGTTTTATTTTTAGATAGATATAAAACAGCGGATAGCCTGTAGGGTTAATCCCTGCAGCAGGACTGTTCCCACTGTCCTATGTGGCCCCTGTGATAAATCTTCTGCAGGTCCACAGCAGTAGATCTCTGTCTCACAGGTCAACTTCTCCCGCATTTTCAGCCATGTCCCATCCTTGTGCTCTGTGCCGGAATAGCCTGCCGGATCTCATAGATCCAGCATTGCTGAATCCTCTACTTTACTGGTAGATCTCCATTGATTGCAATGAGGTCTGGCAGTCATCCGGCCTATTTAGGGCAAAAATGCTAGGTTTCGACCAGACACAAACTGATGCATGCAACGTTTTTCTTCCGGAATTAGGAGATCTGGTGGGCTGCTCTGTGTCGGATCTACAAACGGAGATGTGACCGAGGCTGAAGGCTAGCTGGAATGCACATGCCTCAGGTCCCATATAAGAATGGCTGCACTGTAAGGTGGCTTCACATCTGCATTCTGTTATAACGGAAAGCCATAACATGGTTATAACGGAATCCATAAGACGGAAGTCAAAACGGAAGCCTTTAAGAGGCATTCCGTTTTGATCTGTCTTCATAGAAGTCTATGGGAATCATAACGGATCCGTCAGACTTCTATTAAGACGGAATGCCTTTTAAAGGCTTCCGTTTTGCATTCTGTCATAATACAAGTCTATGGGCAGTATAGCGGATCCATCCTTCTGTCTTATAGATTCCGTTATTTTCGGTTATAACCATTTTACAACGGAAAGCCATAAAGGAATCCAGAATGCAGATGTGAACCCACCCTTAGAGGGGCAGAACCGATGCTCCTGTTTGACTCTGACCCTGGCAGCTGTAAATTCTGTTTTGGTGTTGTGGGGAAACAGCCAGTCCTCCTGTCAGCTCCCCTCACCTCAGTCGGAGCTCCTCTCCATCACTCAGAGCGCCTTCTTTCTGACCTCTCACCGGCCTGGGAATGGGATGGGAGTGACAGAGGCAGTGTCGGGGAGCAAACAAGCATAGGGAAGCGCAGGAGGACCCAGGAGACCAAGCACTATTAGGCTACTTTCACACCTGCACTTTCCCTTTTCGCTATTGAGATCCGTCATAGTGAGGAAAACGCTTCAGTTTTGTCCCGTTCATTGTCAATAGGGACAAAACTGAACAGAATGAAAGGGTAGGATGCGGCCCCATTCACTTCAATGGGGCCAAAAAGATGCAGACAGCACTCTGTGTACTGTCCGCATCTGTTGCTCTGTTCCGTTGGGCCGCAAAAAAAATAGAACATATCCTATTCTTGTCCGTTTTGTGGACAATGGGCATTTCTATTATAGGAGGCCAGTTCCACAAATTGCAGAACGCACACCGGTGGCATCCGTGTTTTGCGTATCCGCAATTTATGGACCGCAAAACTGTCCCGATCAGTGTGTGTGTGGGGAGGGGGGGGGACTCCACACTGAACACAGGAGGGAAGGGGAACAGTAACTGGGCCTGGAAACTAGGGAAGAAACAGGTCACCTCCTAAACAACCCTAATCCAGGCCCTAACTATGTATCAATATGAATAGACCCTAAGTAGGAATATTCATAAGCAGGATACCTAGGCCCTTTATATCCCTATAAGGCCCTGTAATGATGTTAGGACCAGAGATAACCCATTCCTCCCCAGATGGACGAATGGAAGTCTCTGTCTCAGGTCCAGATACAAACAGGGAATATAACAAACAAACAAACGCGACACTTAACTTCTGTAGAGACGGACGAGCAGGAACACCAGAGACAAACTCACACCAGCTCAGCCAAACCCAAATGAAGCTATCTACCGCATAGTGAGAAGGGTGGGGTCAGACTATAAAGCAGGGATAGCCAACCTGCGGCTCTCCAGCTGTTGCAAAACTACAACTCCCACCATGCCCTTCTGTAGGCTGTTAGCTGTAGGCGGTGTGGGCATGCTGGGAGTTGTAGTTTAGCAACAGCTGGATAACCTCAGGTTGGCCATCCCTGCTATAAAGGGTAGAAGTGATGAACACTGAGCAACAGCTGAGAAAAGGGAAGTGGTCATTAACCCTATCAACACTGAATCAAGAGAAATCAAGGAGACTGTTAGATTCTTCCACGCTCAGCCAATCTCCTTGATTTCCTGACATCAGTCACCTGAGGGACCGTGACAGTACCCCCTCTTCTACGGATGACCTCTGGGCACCCAGGACCGGCCTTATCAGTATGGGCTCTGTGAAAGGCCATCACCAGACGATTCACATTAACATCTCCTCTGGTCCGTAATTCTTCCAGTGGATGAGATACTGGAGGGATCTACGGAGAACTCGGGAGTCCACAATCCTGCTGATTTGAAATTCTAAATTACCGTCCACCCTGACAAGAGTGGGAGGCAAAGAGGACGGCTCAACAGGTTCAACACATTTCTTCAACAACGACTTATGAAATACATTATGAATTTTCAAAGCCTGAGGCTACAGGGTTAACAATGGCAGTGATCTTATATGGACCAATAAATCTTGGGCCCAACTTCCAAGAAGGTACCTTAAAGGGATTCTGTCACCTCCTTTTACGATTTTAAGCTGGCACCATCGCTATGTTGATTAAAGTACCTTATTTCCAGCAGTCTTCTTTTTACTTTATTTCGTTTAGTAGCTTTGATAAAAAAGCGATTTTTATGTTATGCTAATTAGGGTCCAAGGAGCCCAGAGGGGCGTTTTTATCACTCTCCGGTGCCCAGTGACGCCCCCCTGCAGTGCCCAAGACAGCCTCCTGATAATCAAAACACCTCCCACAGCCCGGCAAACGGTTCCGCCCCCTCGTCATAATCTACTTTATAGATATGCCCCGTCCTCCTTCCTGTCTGCGGCCAGAAAACTCGCGCAGGCGCAGTACCGCCTGCGCCCTGCGCGATAATCAACCTCCTGAGGGCAACAGCCTCAAAAGTCTCACTGGGCATGCGCCGAGCCCAGTGATGTGACCTGAGCGCTGTTGCCCTCAGGACGTTGATGATCCCGCAGGCGGTACTGCGCCTGCGCGAGTTTTCTGGCTGCAGACAGGAAGGAGGACGGGGCATATCTATAAGGTAGATTATGACGTGCGGAGGGGGCGGAACCGTTTGCCGGGCTGTGGGAGGTGTTTTGACTATCAGGAGGCTGTCTTGGGCACTGCAGGGGGGGCGTCAGTGGGCACCGGAGAGTGAGAAAAAAACGCCCCTCTGGGCACCTTGGACCCTAATTAGCATAACATAAAAATCGCTTTTACATCAAAACTACTAAACGAAATAAAGTAAAAAGAAGAGTCCTGGAAATAAGCTACTTTAGTCAACATAGCGATGGTGCCAGCTTAAAATCGTAAAAGGAGGTGACAGAATCCCTTTAAGTTTAATGTTTCTTGTGAACAGCCACACAGAATCACCCACTCTCAGGTCCGAACCATTCATACGTCTCCTGTCAGCCACACGCTTTTACCTGTTGCCTATCTTTTTCAGGTTTTCAGGTTAATCGAAGACAAAGAAGAGGAAAATCGTTTCTCCTCAGGAATCCCGGAAGTTTGAGAACCAGAAAATGTGCCAAACTGCGGATAGAATCCATATGCCCCAACAAACGGCGACTTATCAGTGGACTCCTGTCTACGGTTATGAATGGCAAACTCAGCTAACGACAAGAATGAAGACCACTCCTCCTGGTTCTCCGAAACAAAACATCTCAAGTAAGTCTCCAGATTCTGATTGGTGCGCTCTGTCTGTCCGTTCGACTAAGGATGAAAAGCCGAAGAAAAGGACAATTGTACCCCCAGTCGAGTACAGAAAGCTTTCCAGAATCTGGAAACAAACTAAGTCCCCTGATCAGACACCACATCAGAGTGAATGCCATGTACAGGGTGGGCCATTTATATGGATACACCTTTATAAAATGGGAATGGTTGGTGATATTAACTTCCTGTTTGTGGCACATTAGTATATGTGAGGGGGGAAACTTTTCAAGATGGGTGGTGACCATGGCATTTTGAAGTCGGACATTTTGAATCCAACTTTTGTTTTTTCAATAGGAAGAGGGTCATGTGACACATCAAACTTATTGGGAATTTCACAAGTAAAACAATGGTGTGCTTGGTTTTAACGTAACTTTATTCTTTCATGAGTTATTTACAAGTTTCTGACCACTTACAAAATGTGTTCAATGTGCTGCCCATTGTGTTGGATTGTCAATGCAACCTTCTTCTCCCACTCTTCACACACTGATAGCAACACCGCAGGAGAAATGCTAGCACAGGCTTCCAGTATCCGTAATTTCAGGTGCTGCACATCTCGTATCATCTGAAGGCAATCGTCTATGCTGTGAAGATACATTTTAGACCGCTCAGATCAGGTTATAGACTCTTTGACCCTCATTACAATCGTACTTTTCTCTTCTGTGTCCCTCGTCCAGATCATGAAAATAACACTTTTTAAACTTATGCAAATGATCTTCTGAAGGTGCCCAGGGGCGGCGTTACTGGGCGATGTGCCCAGAAAAACACACCTCCAGCTGGCGGACGTCACGAGCAGCACCAGAGGACGGCGGGCTGGGAACTGGCCCGCACCTGCGCACTGCTCTGCCTATTATGGGCAGAGGAACAGCCTTTCATATTGCGCATGTGCCAGCCGGCTGTCTTTAGTTGGCCGGCGCATGCGCAATATGAAAGGTTGTTCCTCTGCCCATAATGGGCAGAGCAGTGTACAGGTGCGGGCCAGTTCCCAGCCCGCCGTCCTCTGGTGCCGCTCGTGACGTCCGCCGGCTGGAGGTGTGTTTTTCTGGGCACATCGCCCAGTAACGCCGCCCCTGGGCACCTTCAGAAGATCATTTGCATAAGTTTAAAAAGTGTTATTTTCATGATCTGGACGAGGGACACAGAAGAGAAAAGTACAATTGTGATGAGGGTCAAAGAGTCTATGACCTGATCTGAGCGGTCTAAAACGCTCAGATTAGGTGAAAGACTCCCTTTAAGACAGTTGTCCATGCAAAAATCACTCCAATCGAGAATCTGTCTCGCTTGCCAGTCGATGGTAGGGTTATGTTTGCTTAACCATGGTACGCCCAAAACCATCGGAGCAGGCAGACCCTCCAACACATAACATGAGACAGATTCCTGATGGAAATCAGCCACTCTTAAATGGATGTCATTTACCACCTGCGACAGGCATTTTTGGGTAAGAGGTGCAGAATCAAATGCTTCTCTTTAGTGCATTAGTAGTCAACCCATGAATACAAACAAACTGTCCATGAATCAGGTTAACCCCAGCCCCCTGTCGATAAATACCTTGATTTCCACATTTTTGGACTCTAGCGCCACCTCGGCAGACAGGAGAAATCGGGTACTACCAGTAAATGACAAAAGTAAGTTTTCTTGCTCCCCACCCACACTAGCAATAGTAATTTGGGGATTAATCGTTTTTTTTTGGTTACACCTTGACGCTGAATGTGCGGACAAATATTCACAAAATGTCCCTTCTTTCCACAACAAAAACAGACTCCCTTCATATGACCAGAGCTCTTACCAGAAGTCCCAGGAGTAGCTCCCCCCAACTGCATAGGTTTCTCACAAGGCGTAACCACAGGTGTCTCTTTACCATAAGTGTCAAAGGAAGCCGCCACCTTATTTGATAGCACGTCCTGAGGGTGAGGACCCTTAGATCTCCCCCTCAGGCATCTATCCAAATGTACAGCAAGGGACATGGCTGCTTCCAATGACTCAGGTTTTTCATTAAAGGCCAACGCGTCCTGCAGCCTCCCAGATAGACCCTGACAGAACTGTCTAAGGAGATCAGGATCATTCCACTCCGTATCTGTAACCCATCTCCTAAATTCAGAGCAATAGATCTCCGCGGAGCGTTCTCCCTGCCGTAAATCACGCAACTTGGTGTCAGCCTGAGAGATCCGATCCGGGTCATCATAAATAAGACCCAAGGCTCTAAAAAAAATTATCTACCAACTGGAGGGATGGTGATCCGGTCGGCAGAGAAAAAGCCCAAGACTCTGCATCATCCTTAGGCCTCATGCACACGGCCGTGCCGTTTTTTTGCGGTCCGCAAAAAACGGAAGCTGCCTGTGTTGCCGGAACGGGCGTGGCAATATAAATGCCTAGAATAGGACATGTTATTTTTTTTAACAGGGCTGCGGAACGGAGCCACGGATGCGGACAGCACACGGAGTGCTGTCCGCATCTTTTGCGACCCCATTGAAGTGAATGGGTCCGCATCCAAGCAGCCAAAATGGCGGCTCGGATGCGGACCCAAACAACAGTCGTGTGCATGAGACCTTAAGCAAAGAAATGATCATACCCACAGGTTGACACTCATCCCCAGAAGAGTATGGACGCAGCTTAAAGTACAATTTACACGATTCCCTGAACTGAATGAAATTGTCACTATCCCCAGAAAATCTGTTCGGGAGGCAACCTTAGGTTCAGGGCAGGCCTGGTACCCACCATCGGAACCAGCCGCTGGTGGTCTCTGAATCCGGAAGACTGTCACGCGGAGGTCAGCTACCTCCAAAAACAGTCCCTGCAGCTGTTCGACCAGTACAGACATAAGATCCATAGCTGCACTGACCTGAACGAAATGGCGTTTTTTATGGGGGCAGATAATGTCACGATCATTGTGGGGGGAAAACTCCACACTGAACACAGGGGAGAAGGGGAACAGTAACTGGGCCTGGAATCTAGGGAAGAAACCGGTCAGCTCCTAACCAACCCTAATCCAGGCCCTGACTACCTATCAATATGAATAGACCCTGAAGGTAGGAATATTCATATGCAGGATACCTAGGCCTTTATACCTATAAGGTCCTAGAAAAAGGTTAGGACCACAGACAACCCATTCCTCCCCAGATGGACGAATGGAAGTCTCTGTCTCAGGCCCAGATACAACAACAGGGAATATAACAAACACAAACGCGACACTTAACTTCTGTAGAGATGGAAGAACAGGAACACCAAAGACAAACTCACACCAGCTCAGCCAAACCCAAATGAAGCTATCTACCGCATAGTCAGAAGGATGGGGTGAGACTATAAAGGGTAGAAGTGATGACCACTGAGCAACAGCTGAGAAAAGGGAAGTGGTCATTAACCCTATCAACACTAAATCAAGAGAAATTAAGGCGACTGTTAGATTCCTCCACGCTCAGTCAATCTCCTTGATTTCCTGACATCAGTCACCTGAGGGACCGTGACAAAAACACAGCACAGTCGTGTACATGAGCCCTATTATTGTAATCACTTACCACATTTTTTGCCCCATAAGACGCAGCTTTTTTCCCCCCAAAGTGGGGTGAATACTAATGAGCGCTATCATTATGAAAGCACTCATTAGTATTGGAGGACCAGGAAGCAGTGAAGGCTCTGTACTAACCGCTTCCTGGTCCTCGGCTGTGAAGGCTGCGCACAACGTGAGGGCGCTCTGTGTTCTCACACTGTGCGTGCTGGTTCACAGCACACCCGACAGCAGGAGGAAGAAGAGCACGGGCGGCGAGGTGCGGCGGCGACCAGGAGCAGGAGAGGTAAGTGTTTTTTTTACTTTTTGTCATATGGGGCACATCAGAGCCAATGGGGGCTGATAAAAAGAGGCAATGGGGGCTGATATGAGACTGGGGCTAGTCAAAAGAGGCATGGGGGCTAATATGAGACTGGGGGCTGATCAAATGAGGCATGGCCAGCTGATTTAAGACTGGGGGTCTGAATGGGGTCTTATTTATATTGGGGCTCATATCTGAGGCCTGATTGGGGTCATTCACTTTTGGGTGTGAGCTGAGGTCTGATTGGAGCTGTGATCTGAGGTCTGATTAACATTGGGGATCTGATTGCTGGTCTGACCTGAGGTCTAATGAAAAATTATTTTTCTTATTGTCCTCCTCTAAAACCTAGGTGCGTCCTATGGGCTGGTGCGTCTTATAGGTCGAAAAATACGGTTATATATCATTACATTAACACATAGAAAGTGTCGTCCCACAACTCCCTCGGAAACAGGATCTGTTTGGCGCCATAATGATCTAATATCTATTAGGGTCCCTTAACACGACCGTAATTCTGGGTCTGCATCCGTTCTGCAATTTAATGGGTCTGCATTCAATTTAATGGGGCCACAAAAGATGCAGACAGCACACTGTGTGCTGTCTGCATCCGTAGTTCCGTTCCTCGGCACCACCAAAAAAAGTCCTATTTGTCCGCAACCGCAGACTAGAATAGGCGTTTTCTATACAGTGCTGGCCATGTGCGGTCCGCAAAATGCGGAATGCACACAGCCAGTATCCGTGTTTTGAGAATGCACAATTTGTGGACTGCTAAACACTTACGGTTATGTGAATGTACCCCTAGGGCTTATGCACACGGCCGCCCGTTGCCCACAAACAGCAGGACCATAATATATGGGCACCATTCACTTCAATGGGTCCGCATACTGGAAAGTGCCTCCGCACTGCATGCACTACTTTTTGCTGTGCGGGCGGATGACGGTTGACAGTTGAATGGGTCTGGGCTCTGGCTCTGTCTGTGGAAACCGCACGGATGTTGCCCGTGTATTGGGGACCGCACATTGCAGCGCCCTGTGCTTGAGGCCAATCAGATGGTTTGATCCCAATATCTAGCACTGGGATCAATGACCAGGAGACAGGTGGTCACACAAATCCCCCGCCTGCATAATCCGGCTCGTGCAGATGTTTTGGCCATTAGGGGCTGTAATGACTTTTATCCACTTTGTCCAGCAGCTTCCCCTTCAGCCCCTCCCGCTGTTACTGTTTGTTTATTGCCCTTGTTTTGGCCCCGGGGGGTGGGGGCCACAGCCACTGGAGGCCCCCACCATTTAAATGATGAACGGCGGACAATGAACGGCGCATTGTGCTGATGTTATCTCCGCTTCCCTCCCGTGTTAGCGCCACACGCAGCATCTGCCCCATGAATGAGGACAATGGCAGTGCAGGGGTTAAGAGATTAGAAGGTGCCGGCAGGAGGGCGGGTAGCATGAGCGGAGGGCGGGAAACCCGGGCCGCGGGAAAGTCACCTCAGGAGAGGGAAGAGCCCAACTGTCACTGCCGTGCACATAATGCGATATTCCTGCGGATTCTTCTGTCCTCACAGATCCGGACAATGGGGAGCGGATGTCACAGCAGGGACTGAAAAGCCTTCTCTGTGTATCAGTCCATCAACCCAGCGTATATATCACTGTATCTGTCTACAGTATCTATCTATGTATGTAATATCTATCATCTAGCTCTCTCATCTATCTATCTATCTATCTATCTCTCTATCATCAGTTATTTTCTTTCTTTCTTTCTTTCTTAAATATCTATCTATCTATCTATCTATCTATCTATCTATCATCAATCACATTTCTTTCTTTCTCTATTTTATTTACCAGTTTACCAATCTATCTCATTATTTCGACGTTTTTATATTACTGTCTTCTCTCTCTCTAGCTAACACTGATCTGTTATCCACTCTATTAGGCTACTTTCACACTAGGGTTAATATTTTCCGGTATTGAGTTCCATCATAGGGTCTCAATACAGAAAACAAACTCTTCCGTTTTCTCCCCATTCATTGTCAATTCTATTCTTTTCTATTCTCTGCCACAATAGAAAACGGATCCGTCCCCCATTGACTTTCCATGGAGTTCATGACGGATCCGTCTTGGCAATGTTACAGATAATACAACCGGATCCGTTCATAACGGATGCAGACGGTTGTATCATCAGTAACGGAAGCGTTTTTGCTGGACCCTGCCAGATCCAGTAAAAACACTAGTGTGAAAGTAGCCTTATCTATACATACACCAGTTTATTAATCATCTGCTTATCTACTCTTTCTCTGTTATCATCCATAGGTGTCATTTCCGGAGGGGCTGGAATATTCCACCCTCGCCTCTGACGTCCGCCGGCTGTGAATGACGTCACGGAGGACAGGATGTATCCTTTGCAATCACATAACATGAAACGCGCTCTTCTGCAGGAAGCCGGACAGTCACAACTAATCAGCGGGGTTATCTTTGGAAGCCGTGTGTTCCTATTATAGCAGCGGTGTCCCTTTAATTTCTGCAGGGGGGAGACCCTTGACACTAATATCAGACTCTGTCTATAATAAGAACGCCATCATGTGAGAAGTGGAGTTGGTTCCATCTTCTTGGTGGTGTTGATGATGGGGGTTATCTCTGATCTGCAGCCAGCGCACTCATTTCCTGGTTTTGTGTCTATTCAGACCTGTCCGTGAGGCCGGGACCCTCAGCTCTCATTATCTCTTCCCATGCACGGAGCTGGGGCTTTGCACTTTTGTTACATTGCTCTTGTTACTATATATTTAGTAGAACTGTAGACAAGGAACAGGCGACTGTGAGGAACTACAAGTCCCAGCAAGGGCAGTATCTACCCTAGGCTAAAATCCACATCTAGATAACCCCTATGACTTTTTAAAGAAGATTTGTCACCACTGCTGACACATCTATTTTACCATGTACTTGTATGCCCCATGGCATAACTCTGGAGCATCTTTTAGAAATCTGTATTGTGCTGTCCCTCTGTTACTCCTGCTGGAAAACTATGAATAATTTGACAGCTGCCATTTTCTAGGTGGGGTGTGTGTCTGCCTATTCTGACGGCGTCCAATAAGAGACCGTGTAAAGATACTTACTTGTTCTGAGGGGAATGGTAACACCGAGTTGTCAATTTATTTCTAAATATTCAGGAGGAATAACAGAGGAACAAATAGTTCTAAGGCCTCTTTCACATGGGCGTGTGTGCCCCGTGGTCGTGCTGCGGGTCGCAATGCACGAGCACAGTCCGCGGGACAGCCGCAGCGGATCGCAGACCCATTCACTTGAATGGGTCCGCGATCCGGCCGTTCCGCAAAAAGATAGGACATGTTCTATCTTTTTGCGGAACGGAAGTACGGTACGAAACCCCACGGAAGCACTCTGTAGTGCTTCCGTAGGGTTCCGTTCCGCATCTCCGGATTTGCGGACCCATTGAAGTGAATGGGTCCGCATCCGTGATGCAGAATGCCCACGGAATGGCGCCCGTGTATTGCGGATCCGCAAATGCGGTCCGCAATACGGCAACGGGGCGCACACGCCCGTGTGAAAGAGGCCTAAGGAAAAGATTTTCTGAATTGTTATTTTACAGGGAGATCACATAGGTACAGTGTGTAGGGAGGGGGCATGTATCCCACAGCACAATACCAGACTCTGCCTTTGCCAGGGTATTTGGTTACTAAACCTGGGCAACAAATTAAAAGTTTGGCTCAGGTGAGGGACAGTCTAGCTGTGAGTCTGCCCCCCCCATCCTATTTAGATTTGGCTTGACCGAAGGGTCATGTCAATTCAATAAAGAAGAAGGAGGAGACAAAAGCATGGCAGTCTGACACCACGAGGACCCGTCCCCACTCGTGACGTCTCTGTTTTAGTGAATGCATTCCGCTTGAAATGACTCTCCTGGAGCATCTATTCTTATGACTCTATTTTGTGCCGTTCCTCTGTTATTCACACTATAAATGTATGAATGAATTGACAGCTGTGTGTTATCAGGTAGGGGTGAGTCCCTGCACTTTCTATGTCCCATCAGTAGTGTCTGACTGTGTAGGGACACAACTACATTGACAAGGTGAATGGTACCACCCAGTTAGCCAATCTATGTATATGGTTAGAGTAGGAATAATAGAGGAACAACACAACCTAGAGTTATAAGAAAAGATGTATGTGAGGACAGGTTCTGCCACTGTTGGGTCAGTGTTTGTACTGGTGTGACCACCCCGCTCACGTCGAGGTGGTGTCCACCGGTACAACCGTAATGTCTGTACATTTCTAAAGGCTGATGATTGGGGATGAGCAATGTTACCCAGAGGAAGCATACCGCTAATTAACCCTACAAATGACCAAACCTTGTGTGAGCGTAACAATGTTTGGTAGTCGCTGTGGATTGGCCATAGACCTAACAGGGAAATTTCCTGGTGGGCCGATGCCCAGGGGGCCAGTGGAAGTTTTTGGGGCTGTATTTTGTGCAGCTGGCAGCAGTATTTTGTTAGGGACTGTGGTATTTGGCTCTGTTGGGGTGGTATAATGTGCCACAATATGGTATTGCTGGCCCTGCCTTCCATCAATTTGGACCCGACTACAAAATAGGGCCACTTTTAATATTTTTTCCAGGGCCACTTTAAGTTCCCAGTCTGCCCCTGCAGCAGATCTCGCCATGTAACCGGGCTGTGCCGGAGATAATAAGCAGACTGTATGCGGGTGACGACTGACGTGTTGCTATCGCCGATCAGTGCTCAATACCGGATCACACATCTGCCTGTGTAACGGGGACCCCGATACATGACCCCCAACATATTTTCTTACAAGCCCATAACGTGCACTTGTCACCCGCTGGAGTACTCGCATAACTACATGCCGCCCGCCATGCAACTTGACTTCTGTCCTAATCTGTCGTCCAAGTTCAACTTCTGTTTGTATACCTTCTCCGTGTTATCCATTAACGCGCTAATCTGCAGTGAACGCGTCATACTATAGCTGCTAATCACTGTGCTTGTGTTAACCGTGTGTGTGCCACAAGACAGGCAGATTTCAGGCTCCTCGATCACATGCGCACAGGGGGACGTTTATCAAATCTGCCATTTTTGTGGCATAAAAATGTCGCAAGTGATGCCCCCGCATGCGACAATTGGTCACATATTGCCACATTTGGTGAGCATCGCCAGTTTTAGGCCTCATGCACGCGGCCGTGGCTGTATTGCGGCCCGCAAACGGCGGGTCGGCAATCCACGGCTGCCGTGGATTGAATGGGTCCGCAATTCCGGAGATGCGGAATGGAGTCACGGAACACCGGAAGCACTACGGAGTGCTTCTGTGGTGTTTCTTTTTGTTGTTCCGCACCGCAAAAAAATATGACGTCATGTTTTTTTGCGGTGCAGACTGACCACAGACCCATTCAAGTTGAATGGGTCTAGCCCGCTGCACTGATGTTGCCCGTGCATTGGGGACCGCAATGTGCATGAGGCCTTAGACGTAGAGGGAAAAGTTGGTCGGGATTACAGATTAGAACGCCGTTAAGTCTCATTTATGATGTGCGACTCTTGAAATAGTCGCATCTCCACGCCAGGCAACCCTCTTGTGTACTTTTACAGGTATTAGCGTACACCACATTGCACTTGCGCCAAATACATTATTACTCTGCGCCATTTCATAAATTTGGTGCAACCTCACAAAGCAAAGACAGATTTAAAGGGGCATTCCAGATATACACTGCTCAAAAAAATAAAGGGAACACAAAAATAACACATCCTAGATCTGAATTAATTAAATATTCTTCTGAAATACTTTGTTCTTTACATAGTTGAATGTGCTGACAACAAAATCACACAAAAATTAAAAAATGGAAATCAAATTTTTCAACCCATGGAGGTCTGGATTTGGAGTCACACTCAAAATTAAAGTGGAAAAACACACTACAGGCTGATCCAACTTTGATGTAATGTCCTTAAAACAAGTCAAAATGAGGCTCAGTAGTGTGTGTGGCCTCCACGTGCCTGTATGACCTCCCTACAACGCCTGTGCATGCTCCTGATGAGGTGGCGGACGGTCTCCTGAGGGATCTCCTCCCAGACCTGGACTAAAGCATCTGCCAACTCCTGGACAGTCTGTGGTGCAACGTGACGTTGGTGGATAGAGCGAGACATGATGTCCCAGATGTGCTCAATTGGATTCAGGTCTGGGGAACGGGCGGGCCAGTCCATAGCATCAATGCCTTCGTCTTGCAGGAACTGCTGACACACTCCAGCCACATGAGGTCTAGCATTGTCTTGCATTAGGAGGAACCCAGGGCCAACCGCACCAGCATATGGTCTCACAAGGGGTCTGAGTATCTCATCTCGGTACCTAATGGCAGTCAGGCTACCTCTGGCGAGCACATGGAGGGCTGTGCGGCCCTCCAAAGAAATGCCACCCCACACCATTACTGACCCAATGCCAAACCGGTCATGCTGGAGGATGTTGCAGGCAGCAGAACGTTCTCCACGGCGTCTCAAGACTCTGTCACGTCTGTCACATGTGCTCAGTGTGAACCTGCTTTCATTTGTGAAGAGCACAGGGCGCCAGTGGCGAATTTGCCAATCTTGGTGTTCTCTGGCAAATGCCAAACGTCCTGCACGGTGTTGGGCTGTAAGCACAACCCCCACCTGTGGACGTCGGGCCCTCATATCACCCTCATGGAGTCTGTTTCTGACCGTTTGAGCAGACACATGCACATTTGTGGCCTGCTGGAGGTCATTTTGCAGGGCTCTGGCAGTGCTCCTGTTCCTCCTTGCACAAAGGCGGAGGTAGCGGTCCTGCTGCTGGGTTGTTGGCCTCCTCCACGTCTCCTGATGTACTGGCCTGTCTCCTGGTAGCGCCTCCATGCTCTGGACACTACGCTGACAGACACAGCAAACCTTCTTGCCACAGCTCGCATTGATGTGCCATCCTGGATAAGCTGCACTACCTGAGCCACTTGTGTGGGCTGTAGACTCCGTGTCATGCTACCACTAGAGTGAAAGCACCGCCAGCATTCAAAAGTGACCAAAACATAAGCCAGGAAGCATAGGAACTGAGAAGTGGTCTGTGGTCACCACCTGCAGAACCACTTCTTTATTGGGGGTGTCTTGCTGATTGCCTATAATTTCCACCTGTTGTCTATCCCGTTTGCACAACATCATGTGAAATTGATTGTCATTCAGTGTTGCTTCCTAAGTGGACAGTTTGATTTCACAGAAGTGTGATTGACTTGGAGTTACATTGTGTTGTTTAAGTGTTCCCTTTATTTTTTTGAGCAGTGTAAGAAGTTATACCCCTGACCAGCCGTTCCATCCTTTTCTCGGGGGTTCCACAGGGTATGGGGCCCTCTGTTCTCTCCAGCAGTAGGACCCCCACTAATCTGATAGTTATCCCCTATACTGTGGATAGGGGATAACTTGTTATAACCGGAGTACCCCTTTAAAACTGACACCAAAACCACAGAAAATGATACTCTCCCCCACCGTACCTTTCTGGGCTTTCACATCTGTAAAATCAGCTGCCATTTTTGCTCATGGAAAACCGTAGACAAAATGAGGCACAAACATCACCATTACTAGTTGTGCCGCCATTCTGCCCCCCTCCTGAGCATTGATATGGAAGCAGGAGGTGTAGCACTACATTTACCGTGACAACCTTCGGTGCTAGAATTGCTTTCCTATTGGTTGTCACAGGCCTGATAATAACCCCGTGGAGGTGACAGCTAGCTCGTCTGTGTAACTCGGCCATAGATTTCCATTTTATGTATCGCAGCAATTACACCGCAATAACCTCTAAGTAAGTTGTACTGGACCTGTCAGATGTGAGATAAGCGTGAGGTCATCACCACCATGGACAATCAGAGATAGTTTTCTCCAGAATACGGGTGTGTCATGGTAGGGGGAAGGGGGTCATCTAAATCCTGTATTGTCCCCTTTCCATCTGCCACATGCAGCGACCCTAAAAGCCTTCAATAAACCCAGGGTTAAATGTCCATTGCAGGTCATCTGAACCCCTGCCCTGTCAACAAAAGTCTTTGTCAGGGGTGAAAGGGTAAAAAAAAAAAATCCAGGGCTGGTATTCGGTGGTCTGGCGGCTCATGTATACCAATATTATGACCCATAGGCACGCCGGCTCAATATGTAACCACTAAATTATAGGGGAACGGCTGAGGGAATTTCCTTTTTTTAATCCATGGATTCTCTATGTGCATCAGGGAGACAGCTCTTGGTTCACATTGCCAAATGTGCCTTTTCAGGGCTTTCTATGGCAGATATCCTCTTTCCAGCTCATTAAACCCTCTTTATTCCTCGCTCTCCTCCCCATACACACGCACTGGGCTGCAGGAACGTGCTGTCTTCTGCAGGCCTCCACCCCAAGAGCAGGGCCTGGACATGGTCATTTAGGAGCCACTGCTGGGCGATGGCCGTCATTAGCCACAGAGCTGGGGAAATGTAGGAGAAGGGGCCTGTGCGCACAAGAGAAGCGAGCATGGCTTCAATTGGTACTGGATTTACAGTCCTCATTAACCAGGATTGTACCAGGGTGTACGAGCTGAGGTCCTGTAAGGCCGGCTGTACCCAGAAGAGCAGACAGATTCCATGAAGGTGATAAAAGAGGAACCTCAACATTCCACAGTAAATCCACACCATGAGCAATATACAGCATATGTTGGCACGCAGGGTAGGACGGGTATACTACTGCCAATTCCAAAGGCTTTTCTGTTCCATGTAAAGCTCTGACAAAGTATCTTTAGTCATTACATCGACCTGCCCAAGATGAAAAATTCAGCAGTTACATATGCATAACAGATTCGGCACTGCTACATATACACAACATATATAAAATATATACATAACAAATTCAGTACTGCTACACTGTTACAGTACATATACAGCACTGCTACATAAACAGATTCAGCACTGCTACATATACACAACATATATAAAATATATACATAACAAATTCAGTACTGCTACACTGTTACAGTACATATACAGCACTGCTACATAAACAACAGATTCAGCACTGCTACATATACACAACATATATAAAATATATACATAACAAATTCAGTACTGCTACATATGCATAACAGATTCAGTACTGCTACACTGTTACAGTACATATATAGCACTGCTACATAAACAGATTCAGCACTGCTACATATACACAACATATATAAAATATATACATAACAGATTCAGTACTACTACATATACATAACAGATTCAGTACTGCTACACTGTTACAGTACATATATAGCACTGCTACATAAACATAAAAGATTCAGCACTGCTACATATACACAACATATATAAAATATATACATAACAGATTCAGTACTGCTACACTATTACAGTACCTATTCAGCACTACTACTTAACACATAACAGATTCAGCACTGCTACATGTACACACACACTTCTCACTGGGAAGGCTTACTAAGCATCTTCCTAGGACTTGCCCTGGCATCTCTCCGTTACACATCACTGCTTCTCTAGTTCATCCACAAGTCCTCCACCTTTAGAGCTGAGACATCTCCAGTCCCGGCGTTCTGGATTTGGGCAGTGCCTCGTTCAGACTACTGAACTGTCGGGCAGAATATCAGGAATGACCGTACAAGCACTTGTTCCTGATAAACGGCCGGTGTGATGGTGCCGCAGATCACCCGAGGAATGAGCGAAACGCTTGATCTTTGGTGCGCACTCCTCAGTCCTCTCTTCTGGGCAGCAGATTGTACTGTGTGAACAGGCGTCTGCTGCCCAGAAACAATGCAGCTATGAGGACGAGCCATACCACTAGTCCTCATACTGTGGAGGTGATCGCTGCATGTGATAAAAAGAAACGCTTCCTTCCTGACTATCGTCTGCTCATCGTTGGGGGCAGATTTATCACCGGGGCTCAGGCTGGAGGATAAATCTAGTGCAGATCTTACACCAGAATTGTGATGCAGTTTGCCCCTTTTGCCGCTAATCCAATCTGACACTGTGCCCTGCTCTGGGCCATGTTTTTACAGATCTCGAATAACCCCTTAGGGGGTTATGCACATAACTGTGTCCATATTGCAGTCCGCAGGCGACGGATCCACAAAATATGGACACCTTCCATGTGCAATAAGCATTTCTCTCACTCCCATCACTAGAGGCGACTATTCTTGTCTGAGATACGTACGTAAATAGGGCATGGTCTGTAATCAGCGGAATGGACATACGGATGCGGATGACACGCGGAGGCAAAACGCGGTTATGTGTAGCTCGTTTACGGCCTGTTCACATCAATGTTAGGAAAGGGCTACACGGCGACACGTGTCGCCGCCAGGATCGATGAGTAGCGGTGATCCCATAGAAATGCATTTGATTGCTGCAGCAGTCACATGAAATCCAACACGGCTGGGATTTCATGCGACTGCCGCATGGGATCACCGCTACTCAGCAATCCTGTCCGCGACAAGGTGTCGCGTGACCAATGTAGCCCTTGCCTTAGAGGGGCACAACAACTCCTGAAAAACGGAACCAAAGGCGGCAAAAGGACCACACTGTCTATAATGGGGTACATTCAATTTCTATTTGAGAGTCTGCTCTTTTAGCGGAAAAGAAATCTACCCCTGTAAATGGACCCTCGCCCATCCCGTCAGTGAGCAAAATGGAGGGGCCACAAAAATGAAACTGAGCTGCAGAAGCCACTCCTGGCTTCTGTATAGACTATATGGAGGAGCTGCTGTGCCTGTGGAGTCAGGACCCCTGGCCGTTAGGGAAATGGCGTACCTTCACGTGCTATAGTGTGCATAGCTCCCATTCCCTGCTATGGGAGTTCTGGAAACAGTGGAGTGCCATCCGTAAGTCCGTCCATTCCCTGTCCTGCACTTACTGCGGTTATTCCTGTGAACGGACAACCCCTTGAAACCATGATTACACGTATTAATAAATTGCTGAACTATTTGTAGGCTACAGCCGCACCATGTCTGGTATGTACGTTCAGTGTTTGTCCTGGAAAATTCTCCTCTTCCATATGCAATCAGCAGATGCCAAAAGAGTGCCCTTTGCCACTCTGCTGCACTTGCCAATACAGCTGGCTGCTATGCAAGAAGCTTTCCGTTCAGTGCTTGGGTCAAAAGATTTTCCATATATTATGTGTTTGTGATTTGGCACAGTTTGGCTCTGCTACATCTGTATTTTCATACACACACACACTGTACAGGGGACCTTCCTCAGCTGTCAGGCCTCCTTTCAAGGATTTTACTGAATCCACCCAGGGAGACCCTCCGGCAGACACCTGACTGTCCTGGAGGATCCAGGGTTTTCTACGAGGCACTGGACACCATCTGTTTTTCCTTCCTCTAATTGTCTGCAGCACTTACTAGCATCGGGGATAATATAGTGCTTTATTGAGCCCTGCTGCAGAATGGGTTAAAGAGAATGAAATCCAGGGGGGATAGAATATGACGCCCTTTGGGATGCACTCAGGAAGATGGAATAATACAGGGCAGGAGAGGAGACAAAGAAGAAAATATCAGTTACAGTGTATAAGTCAAGTCAATGTTACTACCCCTCCTCTCCCCATAAGCAGTAACGTGACAACCCCCTGGTTTGGGAGCCCTCCCCTTTGTGTATAGTGAATGGGGAGTAGAGTTGGCAGTGGATGGGGGGGGGGGGGGGTGGGTTATTTTTTTCTAACCTGACCTGGGGCTCCACCCATGTTAGAAACCAAAAAGGTAAAGAAAGGAGCTTTCCACCAGAACCTCCTCCCTCCTGTCCCTGCCCAGTCGTCACAGTGTTTTCCTCTAGTCACTAGCAATCTCCTCCTCTTCTCCTCTGTCCCCTCCTCATCTCCACTCCTGCTCCCTTTCTATATAAGCTTCCCAAACCCTGCCCAGACACATCCAGAGAGCCCTCAGCCTTTATCCTTACTACTGCTACCTAGTAAACATCAACAGCTATGGCCAACATTGCTCTCCAGGAGGACAGCATGCCAGCCTTACTGCTGCCCAGGATGGGCATGGGTGCCGGTGGAAGGGGAGTTTGCAGAAGTTTATTTGGCCCCATCGATCATGACGAGCTGAGATCTGAGTTGAAGAGGCAACTCAAGGAGATCCAAGCATCTGACTGTCAACGGTGGAACTTTGATTTTGAAGCTGGAACACCCCTGAAGGGAACTTTCTGTTGGGAGCCTTTGGAAAGCAAGGAGATGCCAATCTTATACAGGGAGAGCAGACTATGCCCTGTTAGTGCCACCCCACTGTCCAGGCAAGCAAGCACTAGGCTTCTTGTGCCAACAGTAGATACCAGAGAGGAGCCACCAGCTGAGATTGTGCAGGGCAACGAGGAGTGTGCCAAGGAGAACGCAGACAAGGCTGTCAAGAAATGCCAAGGAGCTAAAGGACCATCTAAGACGTCAACACACTCCACTTCATCCCTTCTCAGGAAGAGGGAGATCAGCACTTCCATAACTGGTAAGATCACTCCTCAATGCTTGACTAGAAGCTTTCTCAACAGCCACATCGTAGTATCCATAGAAGAGTAACATCCTTAGGGTATGGCCACACGGTCAGGTTTCCTGATGAAGTTTTGGAAGCTAAAATCAGTAGGATCATAAAAGGGGAGAAAGTATAAAGGACTGATACGGCTTCTCTTCTTTTTTTAATTCACTCCTGGTTTTGGCTTCTAACAGCATCAGGAAACCTGACCGTGTGGACATACTCTTACCGTCCTCATTAACCCTTGCCATTCTTGCTTTAGATTACTTCCCCAAGAGGAAGAGGCTGCAAGCCCCCAAGACTGACACCCTGAAAGTTGCCCACCATCCTCTTTGCACTTTGGAGCAGACCCCTAGGAAGAAGATCAGATGATTCACTGGTGAGTTCTCCATCCAGGGCTGTTTGTGTTGTTGGTGTGACCTAAGGCCAGTTGGGTTGGGGGGGGGGGGGGGAGAGAGAGGTTGTAAGCTATTTGCAGAGATGGGAGCTTGTTTTGGTTGTAGAAAGTGGGAGTTGGTGACTGTGCACATGATAGGCTTTTTTTTTTTTTTTCAGGCAGTGTTACTCAATCTTTTTAGCTCCTCCTTGGAAAGTTCTTTAAAGAAAAAAAAAAAAAAAGTTGCAAAACAAGCTGTACTGGCGGGAAAGGGGGGTTAGGAGAAGGGAAGAATGTGGGGGAGGGGAGCAGGGCTGGAGAGAGACTGCTCACAAGATAAACAAGGGCAGGGTCTTCTAATGGCTGAGAGTTATGAAAAGGAGGGGGGAGGCTCAGCTGTGCACCACCAACCTCTCCCGAGCCCTGCGCCGACTGTGTAGCTGCATTGTATAATAACCTGCCATTTTTTTTCTTACATTTTAGGTCTATTTAAAGATCAGGAGCTTCAAGACCTCCAACCCTCAACATGTCCCTTACCACCAGACCAAGGAGTGAAGGGAAGAGGAGGCTGCTGACAGGGCTCCAGTCCCCCCCCCCCCCCAGAATACTGAGAATTCTGTCGCTGGAAGTGATTTGCCAGCCTTGGATGTGGACTTGTCAAAATCCGCAGCGGTCGAGGACTTCCTAGTATTGCACGCACTCTCTCCGCACACTTGGATGTCTATACTGGCTAAGAAAGATTGCCAAGCTGGCAGGGTGGCATCCATCTGTCCTGTCTGTCGGTGCTGTGAATGTAGCAACAACCTACTATCTAATACTATACCTTGGGGGTGGGGGGCAGGTTTAATTTAGACACCCTTTCAGTTTTCCAGGTCCTGCCAGACCACAATCCTGTTTGGTTGTTTCCCAGCCAAGTTGTTGGGAGTTGTAGTTGAGCAACAAGGGGGGGACGGGGGACAGGGGGGGACTGCTAAGGGATGCCAACCCCTGGTTTAGCTTCTGCAAACCATTAGACCTGTACAGATGTTTCCTATGTAGCATTTGTTTGTATTGTTTTGCACTGTTTGATATATATATTGATATATATACCACCATTATGTACAGCAACTATGTACCATAAGAAAGCATTAAACTAAGTTATATATTTATATAACATGTTGGAAGTACTCCAATGTTCAGCCATAATACTGGCTACTAAACGGTCCTAGAGGTATACGTATGTCTCCTTTTGGAGAGATAAAAGTATTTTTCCAATAACTATGCATGTACAGTTTTCTATGTTTTTTTTAAATGTTTTTATTGTTTTGCAAATAAATGTACAGAGTATTGCTATACGAGCGAGAGAAAGTAAACTATATGACTTTTATACCTAAAACCTCTTGTCGTTTCCTGATTGTTTGAATGGTTGGGTGTAGAGTCGGGGCTTTATTTGTATCTATGGCGCCAACGTATTCCGCAGCGGTGTTCAGAGATTGTCATTTAGCTAACATTTATCACAGTATATTATTTGGGGCTTTACATAGGACTGCAGGTAATCCCAGGACATTATCAGTGCTACGTCTGTGGAGGTTCAAGACACGAACAGGGATGTTTAGTGCATCACAGAGCTTTAAACTCTTAAGGGGGTCATTTATTAGGACTGGCGTTTTAGACACCGGTCTTAATACCCCTTTGCGTTGGCAGTGGCTGCGCCTAAGTTATGTAGAGAACGCCGGCCTCTACATAATTTTGTCGCATTCACCGCCTGTCTAAATCTACGTCGGCTTCCTTGCTAGTGTAGATTTAGACTATTTTTTACGCCTAAAACAGGAGTAGAAAATGATTGAGACCGGCCTGCCAGCCCGCCTCCTGTGTGAGGGGGGGAACAGTCGCAGATTGTGGCGCAATTAACCTTTGCACTGCAATCTGCGCCAAATATACCCCAAAATTGCCATATATCTGATAGTAAATGACCCCCTAAACCTTTCTACTGCATCCTGATTTTGATCTTGCAGGTTGGTGCAGAATGTTCTGTTGATCTTAATAATTCCAACATTTAAAGAGGTTTTTTGACCGTTTTATAAGGATGACCTATCGTCGGGATAGGTCATCAGTATTAGATCGGGGGGGGGCACTTTCCGCTGATCAGCTGTTTGAGGAGTTGAGCGCTGTGGTCTCCTCACAGCTTACCAAGCACAGTGCCATCCATTGTATAGTGGCTGTGTTTGGTATTGCAGCTTAGCCCCATACACATGAATGGCACTGATCTGCGCCAGGGCTATGTCACTGACCTAGGGATAGGCCATCAGTATAAAACAGTCAGAAAACCCCTTTAAGGACTCCTATAGATGTATGCAGCATAAGGATCATGAGTATGGATGTAAATCAGATGTATTATACTGGCAAATCTTGTCCCAAACACACGTGTAATGACCCAAGCTAGCAGCATCTTGGGGATCTGAGGTGGTGTAAGTTCAGACCAAATACCCGCAGCCGAGACTGAATCTGTGGTACAATTTGCAATGGTGTCTACAACAGAATATCTCTGCTCTTCAATCTATACCAGAAAAACCCCTTTAAGTATAGATGTAGCAGAGCTAAATTTGTCACTTCTCTGTATAAAACTGGATCAGCTTTAAGATTATGCTGCAGGGTTACCACAAATATCACTTGATGGACTTATGTCTATATAACACCTTAGGATATTGGAATAAATTATCCCAAATGATAAACTCAGCTCTGCTACATCTTCATGTTCATATGCTGAAATGACCATGTTAACCACTATATAGGGGATTTCTATTCCTATCCCAGTTCATTTATTAATTACTAATATATAGCACCAACATATTCCGCAGCGCTTTACAGACGTCGTCATCACTCAGTGGGGCTTACAATCTAAATTCGCTATCCGTATGTCCATGGAGTTTGGGAGGAAACACTGGGAGAACATACAAACTCACTTGGCTGGATTTAAACCTAGGACCCCAGAGCTGAGTTTGGTATTTATCTCTTTAAGGGCTCATGCTCACAACTGTATGTATTTTGCGTTCCGCAAAAAAAACAGATCCACCAACAATACGGATGACATCCGTGTGCATTCCGTATTTTGCGGAACGGAACAGCTGGCCCTTCATAGAACAGTACTATCCTTCTTGTCCGTAATGCAGACAATAATAGGACATGTTCTATTTTCTTGCGGAACGGAAATACAGACCTATACGGAAACGGAATGCACATGGAGTAACTTCCGTTGCGGACCCATTGAAGTGAATGGTTCCGCATACGGTCCACAAAAAATCTGTAACGGACACGGAAAGAAAATACGTTTGTGTGCATGAGCCCTTAGACTGTACTGCTGATCTAAAAGGGTATTTTACCAGTAGCCCTATATAGAACCACCAATAACCGTTTAGGATGAGTTGCGCCAGACAAACTGAGCTCTGCTACATCTGCGTCAGCCCGGTGTGGCAGAAGAGCTTACAACACATGACGCCCCATTGTTTATAAACATTCGAGCAGCTGAGTCCTTGAAGCAGAATCATGACATGGCTTTTTTAAAGGGCTTTGTCTTAATTTTAACCCCTTCGCTAAATCCACATATGTGCATCTTTTCCTTTTTGGCAGGATTTCAATGGGTTGAGGGGGCGCATACATTACGGAGCGTTGTGTGAAAGAACAGATCAATCAGAGACAGCTGGCTGCCTGTGGCAGCTATTGTGTATCATTTTTTGGAACCTGCTCTTATCCCTCAACCAATCCCCCATTACATCTTCCTCGACCCCCACACATCCTTGTATTGCTATTCAGTTTTATGGCTTGGTGCTAGGAACGGAGCTGTGGCATTGGACCAGCTGTCCATATACGATACGGGCGTGGGAGCGATAACAGGTTGACTGGGAACGGCAGGACGATAGGAGAAACATTTGGTAATAATTGGGCTATGCCATGTGTTAGGCTGGGCTTGTGGATTAAGGGTTTGGTCAGACGGATGCCCTGGTAGTCGTTAATTGGGGCGACCATCTGAGCTTTCCAGCCTGGGAACTATTACACTAGAGAGCGTTTTCCCATCTTACCCAGAAACCCCCATATGTGAAGACTGAATATTATGTTAGGGAAATGTACTAGAGGTAATTTATACCGCCATCAGGGGCACACGGAATATCGGATTGTATTATCAAATGCTAGATTTAAGGAATTTCACAGAATTATTTTTCCAACAATTGTGCAATTGTGCCCAATTATCATTTCATATCTATCTATCTATCTATCTATCTATCTATCTATCTATCTATCTATCTATCTATCTATCTATTTATCTATCTATCTATCTATCAATCATCTATCTATCTCATATCTATCTCTCTATCTATCTATCTATCTATCTATCTATCTTTCTATCTCCTATCTATTTCATATATATCTATGGATCTATCTTTTAATCTATATTAATATCTATTGATCGATTGATCTCATATCTATCTATCTACCCGTCCGTCTATCTATCTATCTATCTATCTATCTATCTATCTATCTATTTATCTATCTATCTATCTATCAATCATCTATCTATCTCATATCTATCTCTCTATCTATCTATCTATCTATCTATCTATCTATCTTTCTATCTCCTATCTATTTCATATATATCTATGGATCTATCTTTTAATCTATATTAATATCTATTGATCGATTGATCTCATATCTATCTATCTACCCGTCCGTCTATCTATCTATCTATCTATCTATCTATCTATCTATCTATCTCATATCTATCTATCTATCTATCTATCAATCTATGTGTCTATCTATCTCCTATCTATTTCATATCTATCTATGGATCTATATTTTTATCTATATTAATATCTATCGATCAATCGATCTCCTATCTATCTATCTACCTGTCAGTCTATCTATCTCTCATATCTATTTATGATCTATCTTTTTATCTATATTAATATCTATCGATCGATTCATCTTATATCTATCTCTCATTTCTCTTTATGTTCTATCTATCTATCTATCTATCTATCTATCTATCTATCTATCTATCTATCTATCTATCTATCTATCTATCTATCTACAATGAACATATAATCATCTACTATACTATACTGTTAGGTGTTGATATAAAATGAGGGACTGGCCGGATTCATTTTGACCCATTACTTCTAGAACATCTGCAGTGGAATTCATATCCCCAAGGGCGTAACTACCATAGCGGCAGACCATGCGACTGCTATAGGCCCAGGGCAAGAAGGGGCCCAGTCCTAGTTGGAATCATCCCCTCTTCTACTGGAGGTGAAAACTTGGTCAGGACTCTACCCTCTAAAAGAACAACTTTTAGCAAATGAGGCAGTGGAAAAATGGCCCAAGGGTCACTGAAAGGGGTTTAGGCAGAAACCCTTCTGTCCTGTGTGGGGCCCTGGTTAGATCCTTGCTATGGGGCCCTTACTTCTCTATGTACGCCATATCGCACACACTTATCTTATACTCTGCTAATAATGAATATACGGATTGTATATTGTAGCTTAATTCCAGCTTCACCTCTCCATGACCTTGTTCAGGCCACCTAATTGCTGTCTTCCTCCAGCTTGCAGACAGAATGGAGGCCCTGTACTTACGCACTGCGGTGAGAAGTCTCCAATCTATTGTCCCATATCTCCTTATGTATTGTTCTCTTCTGCAGGATTCTAATGTCATTTACTGTGTCCACAATACAGAAGGATGAAAGCTCTTCTTCACCTAAATGTATTTAAAAAGAAAAGATCTTATCATTAAAAGGATTGTTTTATAAAAACGTCCCTAGATACAGCTGCCCCATGGGTCTGGCGCCTGGGACCTCTGACAATCCGCAGGGATTGTCGCCAAAGGCTGTGTCCGACCATATGATTCCCCTGCAGGTGAAAAGTAGTATTACTTGCCAGCTGTGCCAATGAATGGTAGACTATGCAATACATGGATGGTCCAGTCTCATGTTGCCATGGAAACAGGGAAATTAAGCAACCCCTTTAAATGAATTCTAAATGCACAAACAATTCTGTTCCTTTCATCCTATTTTATCTCATATTGCAATTAAAACTAGCTACTTTCACATTAGCGTTTTTAAATCCACTATTGAGATCCGTCACAGGAATGACTTTCAATGGATTCATGACGGATCCATCTTGGCTATATAAGACATAATATAACCTGATCCGTTAATGACGGATGCAGGCGGTTGTATTATTGTAACGGAAGTGTTTTTGCAGATCCATGACGGATCCACAAAAAATGCTAGTGTGAAAGTAGCCTAAGAAATATATTGCATTTGGAAAGTCTTCAGGCCCTTATATCTTATTTTATGTTGCGGATTTGTGCTAAAAATGTTTTTAAAAAATTCAAGTATTCCCTATAAACCTGCGCTGTATACCCCATAATGAGAAAGTGAAAACATTTTAGATATTTTTGCAAATGTATTAAAAAGGAAAAACTAAAATTGTGCATGAACATAGAACATAGTATTCAGAACCTTTATTTGACACTTGAAATTTAGCTCCAGGGCCTTCAATTTCTCTTGACCATTTTAGGCCTATTTCACACGGGCGTGTCCGGATGCGTCCCGGTGCATTGCGGCAAACCTGCGCGAGTAGGAACGCAATTGCAGTCAGTTTTGACTACGATTGCGTTCCCATGTTCAGTTTTTATCGCGCGGGTGCAATGTGTTTTGCACGCGCATGATAAAAAACCGACTGTGGTACCCAGACCTGAACTTTTTTACAGAAGTTCAGGTTTGGGTTAGTTGTAGTCTAGATTGTATTATTTCCCCTTATAACATGGTTATAGTACAATCGGGCTGGAGGGGTTAAAAATAAATAAATAATAATTGAACTCACCTTAAGGGTCCATTCACACATCCGTTTTTTCTTTCCTGATCTGTTCCGTTTTTTCAGGAACAGATCTGGACCAGATCTGGACCCATTCATTTTCAATGGGTCCTGGAAAAAATCAGACATTGAGCTGTCCGTTTTTTTCCAGGACCCATTGAAAATGAATGGGTCCAGATCTGGTCCAGATCTGTTCCTGAAAAAACGGAACAGATCAGGAAAGAAAAAACGGACGTGTGAATAGACCCTTAGGCCTCATGCACACGACCGTATTTTTTTGCGGTCCGCAAAACGGGGTTCCGTTTTCCCGTGATCCGTGACCGTTTTTTCGTCCGTGGGTCTTCCTTGATTTTTGGAGGATCCACGGACATGAAAAAAAAGTAGTTTTGGTGTCCGTCTGGCCGTGCGGAGCCAAACGGATCCGTCCAGAATTACAATGCAAGTCAATGGGGACGGATCCGTTTGACGTTGACACAATATGGTGCCATTTCAAACGGATCCGTCCCCATTGACTTTCAATGTAAAGTCTGGAGTCCCTTTTATACCATCGGATCGGAGTTTTCTCCAATCCGATGGTATATTTTAACTTGAAGCGTCCCCATCACCATGGGAACGCCTCTATGTTAGAATATACTGTCGGATATGAGTTAGATCGTGAAACCTCATTTCCGACAGTATATTCTAACACAGAGGCGTTCCCATGGTGATGGGGATGCTTCTAGTTAGAAAATACTACAAACTGTGTACATGACTGCCCCCTGCTGCCTAGCAGCATCCGATCTCTTACAGGGGGCCGTGATCAGCACAATTAACCCCTCAGGTGCCGCACCTGAAGGGGTTAATTGTACTATCATATCCCCCTGTAAGAGATCAGGGCTGCCAGGCAGCAGGGGGCAGACCCCCCCCCTCCCCAGTTTGAATATCATTGGTGGCCAGTGCGGCCCCCCCCCCTTCCTCCCTCTATTGTAATAATTTGTTGGTGGCACAGTGTGCCCCCCCCGCCCCCCCCCCCTTCCTCCCTCTATTGTAATAATTCGTTGGTGGCACAGTGCCCCCCCCCCCCCCCCCGATCATTGGTGGCAGCGGGTTACTAGCAATAGTACAATAGTAAAAGATTCATACTTACCTGGGAGCTGCGATGTCTGTGTCCGGCCGGGAGCTCCTCCTACTGGTAAGTGACAGTTCATTTAGCAATGTGCCGCACAGACCTGTCACTTACCAGTAGGTGGAGCTCCCGGCCGGACACGAACATCGCAGCAGCCGGTAAGTATGAATCTTCTACTATTGTACTATTGCTAAGTAACCATGGCAACCAGGACTGTAGTAGCGTCCTGGTTGCCATGGTTACCGATCGGAGCCCCAGCGATTAAACTGGGACTCCGATCGGAACTCCGCTGCCACCAATGATGGGGGGGGGGGGGGAGATGGGAGGCCGCACACTGGCCACCAATGTTGTTAATGCTATAGAGGGAGGGGGGGCCGATGGGGGGCGCACACTGTGCCACCAACGAATTATTACAATAGAGGGGGGGGGGGGGGGTGCACACTGTGCCACCAACGAATTATTACAATAGAGGGAGGGGGGGGGCCGCACTGGCCACCAATGATATTCAAACTGGGGAGGGGGGGGAGGGTCTGCCCCCTGCTGCCTGGCAGCCCTGATCTCTTACAGGGGTCCATGATCAGCACAATTAACCGCTTCAGGTGCCGCACCTGAAGGGGTTAATTGTGCTGATCACGGCCCTCTGTAAGAGATCGGGTGCTGCCAGGCAGCAGGGGGCAGTCTTGTACACAGTTTGTAGTGTATTCTAACTAGAAGCGTCCCCATCACCATGGGAACGCTACTGTGTTAGAATATACTGTCGGTTCTGAGTTTTCACGAAGTGAAAACTCAGCTTTGAAAAAGCTTTTATGCAGACGGATCTTTGGATCCGTCTGTATAAAAACTAACCTACGGCCACGGATCACGGACACGGATGCCAATCTTGTGTGCATCCGTGTTCTTTCACGGACCCATTGACTTGAATGTGTCCGTGAACCGTTGGCCGTGAAAAAAATAGGACAGGTATTTTTTTCACGGCCAGGAAACACGGATCACGGATGCGGCTGCAAAACGGTGCATTTTCCGATTTTTCCACGGACCCATTGAAAGTCAATGGGTCCACGAAAAAAAACGGAAAACGGCACAACGGCCGCGGGTGCACACAACGGTCGTGTGCATGAGGCCTAATCCACTTGTTCGCGCAGCTCGCTTCTCTTCTGTTTTTAACTGTGAGCAATAGGACCTTTGATGACGTCACTGCGTTCATCACATGGTCAATCACATGATCCATCACCATGGTGATGGATCATGTGATGAGCGTAGTGATGTCATCAAAGGTCCTATTGCTCACAGATAAAGACAGAAGAGATGCCGGCTGCGCGAACAAGTGGATTAAGGCGAGTTAAATTATTTATATATTTTTTTTAACCCCTCCAGCCCTATTTTACTATGCATTCTGTATTCAGAATGCTATTATTTTCCCTTATAACTATGTTATAAGGGGAAATAATAATGATCGGGTCCCAGACCCGATCGTCACCTAGCAACCGTGCGTGAAAATCGCACCGCATCCGCACTTGCTTGCGGATGCTTGCGATTTTCACGCAACCGCATTCATTTCTATGGGGCCTGCGTTATGTGAAAAATGCACAAAGAGGAGCATGCTGCGATTTTCACGCAACGCACAAGTGATGCGTGAAAATCACCGCTCGTGTGCACAGCCCCATAGAAATGAATGGGTCAGGATTCAGTGAGGGTGTAATGCGTTCAACTCACGCATCGGATCCGTGCGGAATACTCGCCCGTGTGAAAGGGGCCTTAAAGATCTTTCTACACCATGATTGGAGTCCACCTATGGTAAATTCAGCTGATTGGACATGATATGGGAAGACACAGCCCTGTCTATATATGGTCTCACAGCTGACAATGCATATCAGAGCAGAAACCAAACCATGAGGAGGGAAGAACTATATGTAGAGCTCAGAGACACGATTGTGTGGAGATCTGGAGAAGGGCACAAAAAATGTCTGCTGCACTGAAAGTTTCCAAGAGCACAGTGACCTCCATAATTCTTAAATGGAAATTTATTTTCCTAGAGCTGACTAAGAAATCGGGGGAGAAGGGCCTTGGTAAGACCAAGAACCCAATGCTCACTCTGCCTGAGCTCCAAGGATCCCGTGTGAAGATGGGAGAAAGTTCCAGAAGGTCAACCATCACTGCAGCCCTCCACCAATCTGGGCTTTATAGCAAAGTGGCCAGAAAGAAGCCTCTCCTCAGTAAAAAAAACACAAAAAAAAAACCACATGAAAGCGCACCTGGAGTTTGCAATAAAAAAAAACACTGTCACGGGGCGCCGACCATGTGGTCCACTTCCGCTGTGCCGCCAGCGCCCTGTGAATAGTTCGGAGCGAGGACGCGCACAGCGTCCTCGTCTCCAGGGCAACGGAGAGCGGGGAGGACCCGGCCGCGCACTTCCTCAGCGGGACCGGCGTCCTACCATTGTAGGTCTGAGCACTTGGCACTCAGCAGGAGGATAGGTCATGTGACGCTGGCCACGTCATATGACCATTTCCCTCCTCTTTTTAAACAGGCAACCTGCTGGCCACAGGTTGCCTGTGAGTTAGGTCCTCAGCTAGGTGATCATTCATGTGGTCTCCTGGTCTAGGTGTGGAATCTCGACTCATATTTTGAATTCTGGTTGTGCCTTCTTCTTGGATCTTTGCGTATCTCCTGGTATCGATTCTCACTTGGCATTTGGACTCCCTTTGTTTGCTCCTTTTGGTCTGGTTTGTTCCTCCTGATTTTGACCCTCGGCTTGTCCCTGTTATTGGTATTGTATACTCCCTGGTACCGTCTCGTTTGTCTCCTCTGCACTTACTTAGATCAGGGACCGCCGCCCAGTTGCGCTCCGTTATTTAGGACGGGTAAGTGCAAGTAGGCCGGGACAGAGGTGTGGGTGGAGCCAGTTTGCACTTTCCCTTATCCCCTGTCCGTGACAAACACCTAAAGGACTTTAATACTATGATAAACAATATTCTCTGGTCTGATGAAACCAAGACTGATCTTTTTGGCCTTAATTCTAAGTGTCATGTTTGGAGGAAACCAGACACTTCTAATCATCTGCCCAGTACCAAGTGTTTATCAGCTGCTTGGACAGGGAGAATGGTCAGAGTTGAGGAAAAGCTGAATGGAGCAAATTACAGAGATATTCTTAATAAAAAAACCTGATCCAGTGTGTTCCGAACCTCAGATTGGGCTGAGGGCTCACCTTCCAGCAAAACAATGACTAAGCACACAGCCAAGACGACACAGGAATGGCTTGGGGACAACTCTGTGAATGTCCTTGAGTGGCCCAGCTAGAGCCCGGACTTGATCCCAACCGAACATGTCTGGAGAGACCTGAAAGTGGCTGTCCACTGACGGTCCCATCCCCATCCAGCCTGACAGAGCTTCAGGGCATCTGTAGAGAAGAATGGCAGAAAATCCCCAAATTCAGGTGTCCAAACCTTATGGCATCATACCTAAGAAGACTGGAGGCTGTAATCTCTGCCAAAGGTGGTTCAGCTAAGTACTGAGTAAAGGATCTAAGGGGGTCATTTACCAAATGATATACACCAGTTTTCTGGCGTATATCTGTCGCAGATTGCAGCACAAATGTTATTTGTGCCACAATCTGCGACTTTTCACCAATCATGCCAGGTCTAAAAAAGGGGACGTGGTGCGGGCGGGGAAGGGGGTGTGCTTCCAGGCCATTCTCTACCCCAGTTTTAGGCCTCTTGCACATGAAAGTTTTTTTTTTCCATTTACGTTCTGTTTTTTGCGTTCCGTATACGGAACCATTCATTTTAATGGATCAGCAAAAAAAAAAAACGGAAGGTAGTCTGTAGTTCTTCCATTTCTGTATTTCCGTTCCGTTCAAAGATAGAACTTGTCCTATTATTGTCCACATAACGGACAAGGATAGTACTGTTTTATCAGGGGCTTGCTGTTCCATTCCGCAAAAAAACGAATGCACACGGACGTCACCCGTATTTTTTGCGGATCCGTTTTTTGCGTACCGCAAAATACTGAAAAAGCCATACGGCCGTGTGCAAGAGACCTTAGGTGTAGAAAATGTTCTAAATCTACTTAAGCAAGGAAGTTGACTTAGATTTAGACTGTTAGTAGATGCGCCGAAGTTTTGTAGACACTGGCGCCTCTACATATCTTCAGTGGATCCACTGCCAGTGCAGGGGTTATTAAGACCATTTTGACAAGGAGAATCGTAATATCCAGTTGTCAATTTATTTATACGTTTCCCGGAGTAATAACAGGAGAACGGCACAAATAAGTGTTCTAAGAAAAGGTGATATGATATCAAACAAATATGGTATGCAGAAGAGCTGAAAGATCCTCTTCAAATATACATTAAAGTGGTTGATCACCCTTGGGGGCCTTTCAGTCAACCCCCACAGTATTGCTGGACCTGTGGAGGAAATCATACTACTGCTGACTCCTTCGCTCCCCCGCCCCACTGGAGATCGCCCATCACCTTACATCTGATTTGATGTAGGTCATGTGGCCGCTAATGCCAATGAGTGGTGACATGTCCACCATGCGTCACATGACCCAGTGACATGACGCACTTCGGACATGTCACCACTGTGGCCAGTCTTTCACATGTATCTGTTTTGTGTTCCAAAAATCGTGGATCCGCAAAATACGGATGTTGTCTTTGGGCACCTGCATTTTTCATGTAGAGCCATTGACTTCAGTGGGCCCGCAGTCCGCATCTTACGGACAAGTATAGGACACGTTCTATCCGTTAGTGGAACGGACATACGGATGCAGAAAACACATCGATCACTTGTGTGCTAGCTGCATCGGTATGTCCGTTACACAAAAATATAGAATATGTCCAGAAAATGCGGACCACGGACCCATTGAAAACAATGGGTCCACAAATAAAATGTTGATGGAACACATCTATATTTTGCGGACCGGCGATTTGCGGACCCCAAATTGGATACGGTTGTGTGCATGAGGCAAATGAATTGCAAACTTCCTGAACATGTTAGACTACTTTCACACTAGCGTTTTTGCTGGATCCGGCAGGGTTCATCAAAAACGCTTCCGTTACTAATAATACAATTATCTGCATCCATTATGAACGGATTCGGTTGTATTATCTTTATTATAGCCAAGATGGATCCGTCATGAACTCCATTGAAAGTCAATGGGGGACGGATCAGTTTTCTATTGTGGCAGAGAAAACGGATCCGTCCCCATTGACTTGCATTGTGGGTCATGATGGATCCGTCTTGCTCCGCATCCCAGGACGGAAAGCAAACCGTAGCATGCTGCGGTTTGCTCTCCGGTATGAGAACGGAACGGAATGAATTTTGGTACATTCCGTTCTGTTCAGTTACGTTTTGTCCCCATTGACAATGAATGGGGACAGAAGCGTTTTTCTTCCGGTATTGAGACCCTATGACGGATCTCAATACCGGATAATATTAATGCTAGTGTGAAAGTAGCCTCAGTTCCTATACCTCCTAATGTTAATAAGGGTGCATTCACATCACCGTTTAGCTTCCTGTTCTTCTGATACATCAGAAGAAGAGAGAGAGAGAAAAAATAAAAATAGGATCCTGTAAAAAAACGGATCCTGTTGTATCAGTTAGGCTTCGGTCACATCACCGTTCAGCCATTCCGTTCTCCTGCTCCGTTTAGGAGCAGGAGAACAGAAAGGACGGAGAAGGCACATAACTGAGCCAAACGGAGCCTAAGGACCCCATAGACATAGACTATAATAGACTATAATGGGATCCGTTATGTTTCCGCTCAGATGATTTTGGAGCGGAGACAAAAGTTGTGCATGGACCCCATTATAGTCTTTGGGGGTCCTAAGGTCTCCGTTTGGCTCAGTTATGTGCCTTCTCGGTCCTTTCCGTTCTCCTGCTCCGAAACGGAAAGGCTGAACGGTGATGTGAACGAAGCCTTATACATAGGATTGCATAGGATCCGTTTTTTTACAGGATTCAGTAAAAAAATGGATCCTGTTGCATCAGTTGTCATCCATTTGAGCCATTCCCATCTGAGATCCGTTTTTTTTAGACGGAAACAAAAGTACTGCATGCAGGACTTTTTTTTCCCGTCTAAAAAAACGGATATCAGATGGAAATGGCTCAAACGGATGACAACTTATGCAACAGGATCCATTTTTTTTTTTATAGGATCCTGTTTTTCTTTCTCTCTCTCTTCTTCTGACGGATCAGAAGAACGGAAAAGCTGGACGGTGATGTGAATGCCCCCCTAGGCTATATTCAAACACTGTGACCAGCATGCCAGTAGTCCTCAACCTCAGGCTGTCCAGCTGTTGCAAAACTCCAGCTCCCAGTATGAACTGATAAGGTTTGCCACCTGGAGACCTCCACAGTGGTGCACATGTGGTTCTGGTGGGCTGTGTTGGATAATCCACTGTTATTTACATTCACATTAATGTCAATTCTCCATCGGTTCCTGCTTTCTATATGTTGTATTGTTATATTGCATATTTTCGTAGCACAATTTGGGTTTCTAGGTCACTGCCACCGAGTACTACTTCAACTTTTATGCCTTAGCCAACGCTCCTCCCAGCTTTCTGCAGTAATATGAATGCCTGGATCCCTGCTAGGATGAAGCCTAACTGCTCTACCGAGCCCTGCGCCAACTGAAATGGTTCATAGAGCTCAGAGGTGTGGCTGCAAGAATGTTCCTCAAACCGCAGGCTTTTACATTCTTATTTTTCCAGCGTTGCTTTTCTGGTCGTTTGAGGTGACAGAGCCCAGCAGGATTTTTACAAACGCTTGAGCACAGATCTCCAGGATCATGTACTGTAGGAATAATTGCGCTGCTTTAAAATGTGAATACTATGTAGGTAATCCAGGAGATTAAGGTTTATTCTATTGCTTGCACTATGGTCAGATAGGGTGGAATTGCACTTTCTGCTGTGCTGGGCTACAAGGACTGAAACGTATATATGGGAACAACATTCCCAAACTTTAAATGTGTGACATTACTCTTCATTTAACTGGATTTACAGCCCGTACTATAATCCAGAACTGCATTCACAATTTGCAGATTTTAGAGCAGAAATCTTCCAGAGTGCCTTGTGTTCAGTGTCTTTGGGGAAGTCTTAAAACTGGCCAAGTTCAACCATGAGCCATGATAGTGAAGTGTAAGCATCTGGGAGTAACAACAGCTCAGCCACGAAGCGGTAGACCACACAAAGTCACATGAGATGGACTGCAGTGTGCTACAGCCCGTTGTCTGCTGCAGAAGTGCATCAGAAGCTTCATGAGATGCGTTTTAATGGTTCAGCAGCTGTACAAAAAGCACAAGGGCGGACTGGGAACTTAAAGTGGCCCTGGAAAAATAACTAAAAGTGGTTTCATGTTGTAGGCGGGTCCAAATTGACAGAAGGCAGGGACAACATAGGTAGGCAAGCCCAGCAATACTGTAGTGCAGCACAAAATACCACCCCAACAGAACCTAATATCACAGTGCAGCATAAAATATTGCCACCCCAGCTACAGTATTCAACTGTATTGCCATCCCGAGGATGGCAATACAGTTGAAGGCAGGAGGACACTTTCTGCCGCTGGCCAGGTTCATAAGTGCCTGATACGCCTAGCATTAATTAATGCTGAGAGCATCAAATTGTTATGTTCTCGGAGGAAAGCTTGGGTGGCCCCCCTGGGCATCGTCACCCCGGGAAATGCGTAACCATCTATTAAAAATGTTATGCCCAGTCCAATTTTTTCTATGTAATTACTATATATTGTATATGGATATTGTAAATCACAGCCAATAGAGTGTAGTTGAATGCAAATCTCGTTTATTCGAATGCAAGGGAAGTGCGGCTTTTTGTACAAACCTTTTTTGCTGATAAGATCAGCCTTCTTCAGGCACTGTGCCGCTTGTGTGTAAAGAGTCCAAAGTAGATACACCATGAGAAGAGAGAGTGGGGCGCTACTGGCCGCCTACAAGAAAAGTTCCATGAACTCCATTGAAAGTCAATGGGGGACGGATCCGTTTTCTATTGTGTCAGAGAAAACGGATCGGTCGCCATTGACTTGCATTGTGGGTCATGACGGATCCGTCTTAGGCCTCCTGCACACGACCGTTTCCCCCCCCCCCCCCGTTTACTGGCCGTTTTTTGCGTTCCATATACGGTCCATATACGGAACCATTCATTTCAATGGTTCCGCAAAAAAAACTGAATGTACTCCGTATGCATTCCGTTTCCGTATTTCAGTTTTTCTGTTCCGTTTAAAGATAGAACATGTCCTATAAAAAACGGAACACATATGGAAATGCATCCGTATGTCTTCCGTTTCCGTTCCGTTTTTTGCGGAACCATCTATTGAAAATGTTATTGCCATCCCAATTTTATCTATGTAATTACTATATACTGTATATGCCATACGGAAAAACGGAACAGAAACGGAAACACAATGGAAACAAAAAACGGAACAACGGATCCGTGAAAAACGGACTGAAAAAGCCATACGGTCGTGTGCAGGAGGCCTTACTCTGCATTCCAGGACTGAAAGCAAACCGCAGCTTGCATTTTGGAGCACTCCGTTCTGTTCAGTTACGTTTTGTCCCCATTGACAATTAATGGGGACAAAACGGAAGCGTTTTTTTCCGGTATTGAAACCCTATGACGGAACTTAATACCGGAAAATATTAACGCTAGTGTGAAAGTAGCCTTAGCCCAGATTACAGTATATTGATATTAAAAATGAAATGGCATTGATGAAGTCAGTCTGACTCTCAACTGGATCAGTTCTTTGGCCAAATTGATTTCAGGATGCATGACCGTTTTGTGGTCTATGGAACTACAGCTGGAAAATCTATCTGCATCTTGTTTTGTACAATTGTTAACCTATTGAAAATTGTACATGACAGATGAAATGTCACGCTAACATCCAACTTACTACTACTTTAGAAACACAGACTTTATTCATTTATATTGAGTCTCCAGCCAAAATATGAAAGCTCAGAGGGGATGCAGTGCCAGTCACCCTCATTATTTGCCAGTTAGGGAATCAGATATCACGGCCTCAGAGCCTTGTAACCAGAGCTTGGCCTGTGTCTACATAGGAGCTTGCCACTTGACAGCTTCTTGACCTTAAAATGTAGGAACTTTAGAAAAAGTTGAGCATCAATCCAGTATAAAAGCTAGAGATCCTTGATGACATATTCTAGGAAAAGGCCATCAATGTGTGGCCAGCGGGGGTCTGACCTCCAGGACCCGGATGAACAGCAGCCCATGTCCCCAATGTGTTTGCGGACACGTGCTTCTTTGACTTTGTTTTGCTGAACAATGAGGTCCCAGGGGTTGGAAAGGCCATCAATGTGTATTCCTGGGCTCTGTAAAGATGTTTTCTTAAAAATTAGAGTTAACTAATTCTAGTAGATTTCTATTTCAGCTCTTCATGCTTCTTATGTGAGCTTGCTTGGGATTGACTTTAGCCTGACCACCAACTAAAAACATCTAATGTGGAAGATGTCATTTTTGACACCTTGCAGGACATCACTCCCTGAATATAATTCCACGAGCTCTTGTCACACAGATTCCCTCAGCTTTCCCACAAGCAACATAATTTCAGGTAACATCAAAACAGGGCATAGTTAAGAAAATTGCCCTCAACCCTCATTACAGCCTTTGGGGCATGGTTCATTATAGCACCGAACCCCTTCAACATAAGCTGTAGCTAGGAAGAGCATGCACAATATAGACAAGTGGACAACCTTTTTAAAATTCCTATAGTCCTAAGGTGGCTACTACTTGCCCCGGCTTGAATTGATTGCATTAGGCTAGGTTTACATCTCTGTCCGAGGTTTCATCAAAAAAGGACAAAATACCACTGCATGTTTTTGTCTGGCAGAATGACGGTACTTGTGCCAGAAACCTGACGGACCCCATTATAGTTGGTGCCAGCAGTGTCTGCCACATGTCAGATGCTGCGATTCCATTATTCTGTTCCAATGCCAGAACAGAATACCGAATTTAAACAGCGATGTGAACCTGTATGGGTTGCCCCCTATTGAAAGCAGGTTGGCAAGGAAGGCGCGTAGGTAACCAATGAAAATTCATGCCACCCTGTGCATTGCGAGTGAAATCTACGGTGAAAATCCAGTTGAGGTGCTGTTGCAACACATGCCAAATTTTCGTGCCGATTCTGCATTGATTTTTTGCACAGCGTGTTTTTAAATTTGTTTTAGGGTACTTTCACACCAGCGTTATTCTTTTCCGGTATTGAAATCAAGGAAAAGGGTCTCAATACCGGAAAAAAAACGCATCAGTTTTGTCCTAATGCATTCTGAATGGAAAGCAATCCGTTCAGGATGCATCAGGATGTCTTCCGTTCCGTCCCTTGTACGGTATTTGACCGGACAAAATACCACAGCTTGCTGCAGTATTTTTTCTGGCCAAAATCCCGGAACAATACCGCACTTGCTGGATCCGGCATAAATTTCCATAGCTATATATTATTGCTGGATCCGGTACCAAGTGTTCTGGAAATTGCCGCATCGCCGGATCTGGTTTTCCAGTCTGCGCATGCGCCGGAATATAGGAAGAGCTAGTTTTGCTTTTGATCTTTGTAAAAATATAAATACCGGATCCGTTATTCTGGATGATACTGGATGAGACGGATCCAGTATATCACCATATCCGTCTAAAAGATCCGGAAAAAAAGCTATCAGTTTGTATACGGTTTGCCGGAACTGCCTGCCGGATTCTAACAACGCTAGTGTGAAAGTACCCTTAATCTCATCCATATTACTGCTACTGTAAAAACTATGGACCCAGACTCTTGTGAGCATAGGAAAAGGGAGGCTGTAGGCTAAGGGTGTGGCTACATGACGACATTTGTCGTGTGACAGCAAGTGGCGCGATAAGCAGGGTACAGCTGTATTGCGACATGTGTTGTGTGACATTTATGTTGTGGCAATGTTGCTCAACATTTTTTGTAATGATAGTCAATGGTGTCGCACTGCGATGCGACGGTCACACAAAAATCCAACTTGGATGGATTTTTTGTGTGACTGTCTCTTTCCAGTCACAGCAGGTCGCAGTGCGACACCATTGACTATCATTACAAAAAATGTTGCGAGACATTGCTGCAACAAGTGTCATCGTGTAGCCAGGCCCTGAAACCAACAAAAGGACAGCAGCCCACTTTGAGTTTTACTGAGGGACCCTTCTTTAGTCCCAGGTTCCAACACAATACTGAGGCAAAAGACAGAATATAGGGGCCCTATAGCAAAGCTAAAAGTGGGGCCCTTATTATAGTGCCAGTTTTTGCCACCCAGGACAGCAGGCCCAGTGTTTGTCTTCCCCTCCACCTTCATTCCATGACCCTTGACAACCTAATAGCAAAAGAGATGGTACCAAACAATACTTGGTTGCCTCCAGGGGCGCAGCTATAGGGGCTGCAGAGGTGGTAGTCGATGCCAGACCTAGGAGCCTGAAGGGGCACAAAGACCCTTGTGCCGCATAAGACACCAGTATTATAGAAAGTTCAAGCTGGTCAAGTAACACCTCTGGCTGGAGGGAAGGGGTTAGATCAAGAATTTGGTATGGGGTTGGGGTTAGTTCAGTTTCAATTTTTGCCTAAGGCAGCAGGAAGGCTATGTGCTACCCTGCCCCTGCCCACAAAGCACTGAGCAAAGGGGACCCAAGCTGAACTCATGCACCAGGACCCATGAGCTACGCCTCTTGTTCCCTCTCTCCAAGGGCCCCATAGCAGCCAAAAGGCATGTCTCTACAGTACACATCAAGGTGTATGTGATTGACAAAAGACTACCGCATTACTCATTTCAAAAAGTCAATGTTTGGTCAGTGTTTGATCAGTGATTTCCATCAGTGGTTGTGAGCCAAAACCAGGAACGGGTCACAGAACAATACAGAACAGTACCAAATCTTTCTATTATACTGTATTTCTCACCCTATAAGACACACCTTTTTCCCCCTAAAGTGGAAAATGTCAGTGCGTCTTTTGGGGCCAATACTAATGAGCTTTTACATTATGGAAGCACTTATTATTACAGCAGGATTGAGAAGCGGTGAATGCAGCACTCCCTGTGTTCGGTCTGTACTCACCTTTTTTGGGTCTTCTCCTGCAGGCTCCTCACACAGTGGTGTGAACCACGCATAGCGTGAGGATGTAGGCGCTCTGTGACTTCATGCTGTGCAATGTTGGGTCACAGCAGTACAGCAAGGCAGGAAGAGAGCTGGAACTCAGGAGTGGCTTCCGGAACAGGAAAGGGGAGTTGATTTTTTTTTTGGTCTGATCTAAGGTCTGATTGGGGGTCTGAGCTGCAGTTTAATAATCATTGGGGGTATGATCTGAGGTCTGATTGGGGGTCTGAGCTGTGGTTTAATCAGTATTGGGGGTCTGAGCTGTGGTTTAATTAGTATTGGGGGTGGACCTGAGGTCTGTTTAGGGGGCTGATGAACATTGGGGGTCTGATCTGAGGTCTGATGAACAATAGTTTTTTTCTTATTTTGCTTCATACTGTACCTTATTTCTGTGTAGTCTCCACTCCTGGTTTTGACTCACAATCACTGATCAAACACTGACTGTGTGAATGCAGCCTAAGGCCAGGGCCGTCTTTACGGCAGCCTAAGGCCATCTGCCTCTTGAGCCCTGCTAGCCACTGCCCCGGGTGTCAGGCTGTCAGCTACACCGGGGGTGCTGCCATGCCATGCCTGCCGGCACTCCAGGCAGCGTACTATGAGCTGTGATTCTCGAGTCTAGGACCTTAGATGACATCATCACCATGTGACCAGTAACCTAGCAATATTACTGGTCACATGGCTATGAGGTCGACAAGGTCCTACCAGGAGTGTTGTGACAGAAGTTTGCCTTAACTGTGGAGCTTTTTTTGTGAAGATTACATCAGAAAAAGGTGACAGGGGCTGTTATGCTAATATACTGTAAACTACTGTATAGTGGGGTGCTGTATAGTGTGGGGGCCTGTATACTGTGGGGGGCTGTATACTGTGGTGGGCAGTATAGTGTGGGGGGCAGTATAGTGTGTGGGGGCTGTATAGTGTGGGAGGCTGTATAGTGTGGGGGCCTGTATACTACTGTGGTGGGCAGTATAGTGTGGGGGGCAGTATAGTGTGTGGGGGCTGTATAGTGTGGGGGCTATATACTGTGGGGGCCTGTATACTGTGGGGGCCTGTATACTACTGTGGGGGCCTGTATAGTGTGGGGGCCTGTATAGTGTGGGGGGCTGTATACTGTATATTGTGGAATGCTATACTGCTGTACTGTATACTGTGGGGGGCTGTATACTGTATATTGTGGAGTGCTATACTGCTGTACTGTATACTGTGGGGGGGCTGTATACTGTGGGTGCTGTATATTGTGGAGTTCTATACTGCTGTACTGTATAGTGTGGGGGGCTGTACAGTGTGGGGTGCTGTATCGTGTATAGTTTGGGGTGCTGTATACGGGGAGGTGCTATTCTGCTCTACTGTATACTGTGAGGTGTTGTATACTGTGGGCTGCTATACTGCTCTACTATATACTTTGGGGTACTATATAGTGTGGGGTGCTATACTGCATACTGTGGGTTGCTGTATACTATAGGGTGCTATACTGCATACTGTGGGTTGCTGTATACTATAGGGTGCTATACTGCATACTGTGGGGTGCTGGGGTGCACTGTAACACTAGGGTGAACCGAGCCCCGGTCTCCTTCCTGCAGAGCGGTGCCCACTTCCAGACTGAGCCCAGCTGCCCAGAGCACTGATCCTGAGCCGCTAGAGTCTTCAGAACTGGAAGTATTTACAGTCATTCACTGGACTCTACCAGATGTGTGGATTTTTTGTGTGTGTGTTGTGGTGGAGGGCGTGATTGCCTGCTAAGGTGTGGGAAGGCCGGATCCAGGGGGCCCAAGTAAATTTTTGCCCAGGGTCCAATCAATATTAAAGACGGCCCTGCCTCAGGCCTCGTTCACATTTCCGTTTTGTCTGTGATGCTGACCAGCCATCAAAGTCTATGGGTCCATGCCAAACCACTGACAACACATATGGCATCCATTTTCTGTCAGTCTTTCACGGACCATTGGTAGGAGATGCCCTGAATATTCATTTTCAGCTGTGAAGTGTCTGTGGAATAAGGATGACACATGGAGGGCAGAAAAGGAGACATGGATTCATCACTGACATCTTCATGGATGAAACACAGAAGGATTTTCCACGGACATCAAACGGACACAGATATGTGAACAAGGCCTAAGGGTGTTTTCACTGTGATTCCAGTTTCTCTTTTTGTGCTCATTCACACTGCCGTAGGTGGGCCGTTCCGTGCATTGGGGACCGCAATTTGCAGTCCCCAATGCAAGGGCAACCTCCGTACTGCCGCCAGGATGGATCCAGACCCATTCAACTTGAATGGGTCTGCATTCGTCCGTTCCGCAAAAAGATAGACCAAGTTCTATCTTTTTGCGGAACGGAAGTACGGAACAGAACCCCACGGAAGCACTCCGCAGTGCTTCTGTAGTGTTCCGTTCCGCATCTCCGGATTTGCGGACCCATTGATATGAATGGGTCCGCATCCGTGATGCGGAATGCACACAGAGCGGTGCCCGTGTATTGCGGATGTACATGTTCGTGTGAATGAGCCCTTATACAGATCTCTGTGTCCTTGAAAGTTGGAAGTAGAAAGTGAATGGTAACATAAATCCTGTTCTCTGTGGACGACTTCATGGAATCACGTGTACCCGGCTGGTGACCAGAATCCTCTCACCACTTGTTTACCCATTTTATGTTCTCTTTTACGTTTAGTTAATCCTTGCTGTGTATATGTAGGCTTCCTGCCATCTCACTATCTTATCTTCCTTACTCCAGTCTTGTCTGGATTTACAATAGAATCATAGAAGGATATATTTGAATTATTTGTATTAGGCAGAGAACGCTAGCGTCACGTTTTAGCTCGGTTGGACTGGGTTCTTCGGCTATGTTGATATGGTTGTCTGAACTATATAGTGTTCGGTGAAGGCCTTCCAGATATATCACAGACCTGAAATGTTTTTAATGTAGACATATAAAATGATGCATGTATAGCTGTTCAACATAGTCTAATAGGAACTAAACACTGGGGTTAGTCATAAAACTGGTGTAAAGGAACACTATCTTAGTTGCCCATAGCAACCAATCAGATTTCACCTTTCATTTTCTAAAGGAGCACTCAAAAATGAAAGCAGGAATCTGATTGGTTGCTATGGGCAACTAAGACAGTGTTTCTTTACACCAGTTTTGATAAATCTCCACCACCAACTTCATTTTTTTTGGTATTTCTCTTTACTTGCTCTGTATCAGCCATTTCTGCTTTTAATGATTTTTATAGCAACTTTACCCATATTCTGATAGATTTTAGGTCAGTGGCGGATTGGCCACAGACCTTACAGGGAAACTTCCCAGCGGGCCGATGCCCAGGGGGCCGCCTGAGTCCTCCTCACAGCTGGCTAGTGGATGTTTTTGCGATGTATTTTGTGATGGACTGTGGTATTTGGCTCTGTTGGGGCGGTATAATGGTATAATATATGGTATTGCTGGCCTTGCCTTCCATCAATTTAGACCCGACTACAAAACGGGGCCACTTTTAGTATTTATTCCATGGCCACTTTAAGTTCCCACTCTGCCCCTGTTTTGGGTCATCATATATTCTAACTTTAACAAGCTTCTGCTGCCATTTTTCATTACTTTTGAAGTTTATTTTTACTGCATTCTTCATTTCATATTTTAGATATTTGAATAATCTATTTGCAAAGTTTGAATTAATGTGGTCATTTATCAAACTGGTGTAAATTAGAACTGTCTTAGTTGCCCATAGCAACCAGTCAGATTCCACCTTTCATTAGAACTGGCTTAGTTGCCCATAGCAACCAGTCAGATTCTACCTTTCATTTTCCAAAGGAGCTGTCCAAAATGAAAGGTGGAATCCGATTGGTTGCTATGGACAACTAAGCCAGTTTTTCTTTACACCAGTTTTGATAAAAAGTAGGAGTAAAATTACCTGTCTCTGTAACATCATTAATATATTAAAAAGGTCGTCCAGGACCTGAAAACCAAAAACAGCATCACCCCTGTTCATGGGTTGTCTGGTGTTGCAGCTCAGCTCCTCTGAAGTGAATAGGGCTGAGCTGTAATACCACACAAAGCCTGTGGACAGGTGTGGTGTGTTTTTGTCAGTCAACTTTTTCTAGTCCTGGGCAGCCCCTTTAAGTGCCAAAGTTTACAACCCAGTTAAATTACAATTGTTCCAAAATGGAGTAAAATCCAAAGAAACATTGATATTTTTTTTTTTATCTTTTCAGCCTGGCCTTTTAATATGTAACTAAAAGTATGTTGGCATCATGGAAAGTTTACCATTCCTGAATTGCTCCAATTGAAGCCGTTCCAATATATGTGCCATTGTTCCTGGACTTTCCTGTACTAGATAAATGAGTAATTTGGCCTAATCCCTATCATGAACTGCTCTGTAGGTGCTGCTGCCCTTCCTCCACTGGCGGGATGTCATTTGGCCCAGGTGGTGATCTATCCACGTATGCTCCTGGTGTCAGGCTGTCAGCTATACAGGGGGGTGTCGCCATGCCTGCCTACGTGCGGGCATTCCAGGCAGTGAACTGTGAGAGAGTGAGAGCTGTGATTCTCTTAGGAGAAAGGACCTTAGATGACATCATCACCATGTGACCAGTAACATAGCGGTATTACTGGTCACATGGCTATGAGGTAATCAAAGGTCCTTTCTTTCTACTAGGAGTGTTGCTGCAGGAGAAGTTTGCCATAATTGTGGAGTTTTTTGTGTGAAGATTACATCAGGAAAAGGTGACAGGGGCTGTTATGCTAATATACTGTAAGCTACTGTATAGTGGGGTGTATGCTGTACTGCATACTGTGGGGTGCTGTATACTGTGGGGTGCTGTAAAGTGTGGAGTGCTGTACTGCTCTACTGTATGCTATGGGGTGCTGTATACTGTAGGGTGCTGTATAGTGTGGAGTGCTATACTGCTCTACTGTATACTGTGGGGTGCTGTATATTGTGGGGTGCTATACTGCTGTACTGTGGGGTGCTGTATACTGTGGGGTGCTGTATATTGTGGGGTGCTATACTGCTCTACTGTATACTGTGGGGTGCTGTATAATGTGGGGTGCTCTATGCTGTATACTGTGGGGTAGAGTTGTTGCGATACCAAATTTTTGATTCGGTTTCGATACCATGAAAAAGTATTGCGATACTCGATACCATTCGATACCACGCGAAAAAAATAAACAAAAAAAGCCACGTGCATTCCTCATTTTTAAAAATGGCGAATCGCGCAGTTTTTATTTTATTTTTTCTGTTCCGGCATTCACCACCTAGATTTTTTTTTTATATTTTAATAGTTTGGACTTTTCTGACGTGGCGATGTAATATGTTTATTTATATATTTTATATGTGAAATTGGGAAAAGGGGGGTGATTTATACTTCATATTTTAGTGTTTTTTTTTTTTTTCACTTTTTATTTAATAACTATTTCCCCCCTTAGGGGCTAGAACCTGGGATCTTTCATCCCTTTTCCTATTCACCCTGATAGATCTCTATCAGGGTGAATAGGACTCCACACTGTCCCTGCTGCTCTGTGCTTTGTGCACACAGCATCAGGGATGTTACCATGGCAACCAGGGCTTCTGTAGCGTCCTGGCTGCCATGGTAACCGATCGGAGCCCCAGGCTTACACAGCTGGGGCTCCGATCAGAAGCTGCCACTGCACCACCAATGAGGGGGAGTGGAGAGGTCCCTGTGGCCACTGCCACCAATGATTTTAATACTGGAGGGTTGAGAGGGGCCGGCGCACTGTGCCACCAATGATTTTAATGGGATGGGGGGATTGAGGGGGGGGGCACACTGCACCACCAATGATTTTACCCCTTTATACAGGAGGCGGGTACTAGCAGATCAGCGGCAGTTAACTGCCGCTGATCGCAGCTCCCTGTCAGGGGCAGGGTGCCGGCAATGCGATTCTGCTGCCGGCACCCGCCTCCTGTATGTGTTAAAGACTGACTACTGTATATGAGTCCAGACTTTCACTATTAGGCCACACAGAGCGGCGCCCAGCGATGTCTCAGCACTCACCATTTAGTCCTGGGCGCCGCTCCGTTCGCCCGCAGTGCCCCATTACTGTCTCCTCTCCTGCTCCACATGCTGCTGATTACTATCGGAGCGATGGGAGGAGACATCAGCTTCACTAGTGGGCGTTCCTTCTCCCTGGCTGTAGCGCTGTCCAATCGCAGCGCAGGGAAAAGGAACGCCCACTAGTGAAGCTGATGTCTCCTCCCATCGCTCCGATAGTAATCCTATCATTGGGGGCGCAGTGCGCCCGCCCCTCCTCCGCCCCTCTCTTCTCATTGCCGCCCCTCCTCCACCCCCTCTCTTCTCATTGGTGGCAGCGGCAGCAGCACAGGGGGAGGGAGGACAGCTTCCTTCTCCCCGTGCTGCTGAGAGAGAACATGAGCGCGCCGATAGCAGCGCGCTCATGTTCAGAGATACTAGACTGCGCAGAAGCGCAGCCCAGTATCGAAAAAACGGAAATCCCGGTATCGTATCGATACCGGGACAAAAGTATCGATTGGGTATCGAAATTTCGATACCCGCAACAACCCTACTGTGGGGTACTGTATACTGTGGGGTGCTGTATACTGTGGGGTGCTATACTGCTCTACTGTATACTGTGAGGTGCTATACTGTATGCTATATTGCATACTGTGGGGTGCTGTATACTATAGGGTGCTATACTGCATACTGTGGGGTGCTGGGGTGCACTGTAACACTAGGGTGAGCCGAGCCCCGGTCTCCTTCCTGCAGAGCGGTGCCCACTTCCAGCCTGAGCCCAGCTGCCCAGAGCACTGATCCTGAGCCGCTGGAGTCTTCAGAACTGGAAGTATTTACAGTCATTGACTGTACTCTACCAGGTGTGTGTATTTTTTTTTTGTGTGTGTTGTGGTGGAGGGCGTGATTGCCTGCTAGGGTGTGGGAAGGCGGGATCCAGGGGGCCCAATTAAATTCTTGTCGAGGATTTAATCAATATTAAAGGGAACCTGTCACCTCCAAAAACAATCCCAAGCCGCCAGCAGTACCTGACAGTAGCCAGCAGCAAGTTTCTGACGATAATTTTCTTCCTGAAGGCCGATGCGGCTAAAGCTCAGAAAATTTTATTGAATCCCCTGCCCGGCGCCCCTCTCTAGTCATGCTTGAAGTCAAGGGGGGAGCGGCCTCCTTGTTTCAAGTCAAGATAACCACGCCCCCTTCCCTGCCCCTTCGCTGTGACTGACAGCCGGCAGTTTGGCTGGCTTTGCCGAACTCTCTGCATAAGCGCTGTCAGTCACAGCAAAGGGGCAGGGAAGGGGATGTGGTTATCTTGACTTGAAACAAGGAGGCCGCTCCCCCCTTGACTTCAAGCCTGAATAGAGAGGCGCGCCAGCAGGGGATAAAATAAAATTTTCTGAGCTTTAGCCGCTACGGCCTTCAGGAAGAAAATTATTGTCAGAAACATGCTGCTGGCTACTGTCAGGTACTGCTGGCGGCTTGGGATGGTTTTTGGAGGTGACAGGTTCCCTTTAAAGACGGCCCTGACTTCCGTGGTAGTGGAATCCATAATGGAATTCTTAGATAACATGAACCCGAACCTTGTACGCCGAACTTGAAACCACAAGTTCGCTCAACACTATCTACGACCGCATTCTGACTTGTCCTTTGGTTACTTTATCTTGCCTTGTCCTTTGGTTCCTGAAATGGTTTTCTGGTGATTACCCTTGGCTACATGTGTGACTGCATCCTAATGCATGCGCTCCTGACTTATCCCTTTGTTACTGCGTTTGGCATCTGTATTTCCAGAATTCAGCTCTTGGGCCCTGCAAGCAGCCTGTGACCTGCTTCCAGACTGAGTCTCCACATTGGTGACCATCTGCCTGTGCTGTAATCTCCAACTTGTGGTGTGACCCGGGTGCTGCTCCTGGTATTTCCTGGTTTCAGTCAAGGCCTATTCCTGGTTCCTGCTCCTGGTAACATCCAAGCTCTACAACTGGCTGCCACCATTGTACTCCATGTCTGTGCTCCTGTGTTCTGCTATTACTGGATCATGATATTCCTCCATAAGGCTCCATTCACACGTCCACAATTTCGTTCCGTAAAATTTTGCGGAACGGAATTGCGGACCCATTCATTCCTATGGATGTGCTGCCCGGACATGGAATTGCAGATCCGCACTTCCGGGTCCGAACTTCCGTTCCGCAAAAAAATAGAACATGTCCTATTCTTGTCCGCAATTGCGGACAAGAACAGGCATATTCTATTAGTACCCGCAATGTGCGGTCCGCAAAATGTGGAACGCACATTGCCGCTTTCCGTGTTTTGCGGATGCGTGGATCCGCAAAACACGTTGCGGACGTGTGAATGGAGCCTAACAGTCTGCTATTCTGTAACATTCTAGACTTCCTTATTAGGCCTCTTGCACACGAACGTGTGCGCCCCGTGGTTGTGCTGCGGCCCGCAAAATGCAGGCCGCAATGCACGAGCACAGTCCGTGGGGAAGCCGCAGCGGATCGCGGACCCATTCACTTTAATGGGTCCGCGATCCGGCCGTTCCACAAAAAGATAGTACATGTTCTATCTTTTTGCGGAACGGAAGTACGGGACGAAACCACACGGAAGCACTCCGTAGTACTTCCATAGGGTTCCGTTCCGCAACATTCCGCATCTCCGGATTTGCGGACCCATTCAAGTGAATGGGTCCGCATCCGTGATGCGGAATGCCCACGGAACGGCACCCGCAAATGCGGTCCGCAATACAGCAACGGGGCACACACGTTCGTGTGCAGGAGGCCTTACACAGACATTTACATTCTCGTCATGTCTCTGGTCAGAACTTCTACATCCCCAAAGGATCCACATTTTGTACATAATTTATGCTAATCTGAACTGTAGCCTGTTGACTGCAATAAAGTACTGCTTCGTGGTAACAACGTCTATTACTCAAATGATTTAATTGGGCTGCTGAATAGTAGTAGATTAAATTGTGTAATAATAAACCTTAAGTTTTTGATGGATCACTTCCTATAAGCATTTAGTATTGTTTTAGTAGTCTTAAAGAGGACCTATCACCTCTTCTGACATGTCTATTGTAGAAACTCCTTCCGTTCCCCATATAATAACAATTCTGGATCGTCTATTCATATTTATTCTTATGACTCCATGTTGTGCCATTCCTCTTATGCATCAGTCAGCTATAAAGTGGGTGTTACCAGAGTCAGGTGTATGTTTCTGCCACTGCCAGCACTGATTGGAGTCTTCGGAAGGCAATCCCTTCACCAGCCTCAAGTGCAGCTGCTGTCCCCATGACAGTGTTTATATATACACTGCTCAAAAAAATAAAGGGAACACTTAAAGAGGACCTTTCACCGATTCTTACCCTATGAACTAACTATACAGACATGTGGAGCGGCGCCCGGGGATCTCTCTGCACTTACTATTATCCCCGGGCGCCGCTCCGTTCTCCTGCTATGCCCTCCGGTATCTCCGTTCCCTAAGTTATGGTAGGCGGAGTCTGCCCTAGCGCTGGCCAATCGCATTGCAGAGCTCACAGCCTGGGAGAAAATAACCTCCCAGGCTGTGAGCTCCGCTAGGGCAGACTCCGCCTACCATAACTTAGGGACTGGTATCTCCGCCTACTATAACTTAGTGAGCGGAGATACCGGAGGACATAGCAGGAGAACGGAGCGGCGCCAGGGGATAATAGTAAGTGCAGGGGGATCCCCGGGCGCCGCTCTACATGTCTGTATAGTTAGTTCATAGGGTAAGAATCGGTGAAAGGTCCTCTTTAAACAACACAATGTAACTCCAAGTCAATCACACTTCTGTGAAATCAAACTGTCCACTTAGGAAGCAACACTGAGTGACAATCAATTTCACATGCTGTTGTGCAAATGGGATAGACAACAGGTGGAAATTATAGGCAATTAGCAAGACACCCCCAATAAAGGAGTGGTTCTGCAGGTGGTGACCACAGACCACTTCTCAGTTCCTATGCTTCCTGGCTGATGTTTTGGTCACTTTTGAATGCTGGCGGTGCTTTCACTCTAGTGGTAGCATGAGACGGAGTCTACAACCCACACAAGTGGCTCAGGTAGTGCAGCTTATCCAGGATAGCACATCAATGCGAGCTGTGGCAAGAAGGTTTGCTGTGTCTGTCAGCGTAGTGTCCAGAGCATGGAGGCGCTACCAGGAGACAGGCCAGTACATCAGGAGACTTGGAGGAGGCCGTAGGAGGGCAACAACCCAGCAGCAGGACCGCTACCTCCGCCTTTGTGCAAGGAGGAACAGGAGGAGCATTGCCAGAGCCCTGCAAAATGACCTCCAGCAGGCCACAAATGTGCACGTGTCTGCTCAAACGGTCAGATACAGACTCCATGAGGGTGATATGAGGGCCCGACATCCACAGGTGGGGGTTGTGCTTACAGCCCAACACCGTGCAGGACGTTTGGCATTTGCCAGAGAACACCAAGATTGGCAAATTTGCCACTGGCGCCCTGTGCTCTTCACAGATGAAAGCAGGTTCACACTGAGCACATGTGACAGACGTGACAGAGTCTGGAGACGCCATGGAGAACGTTCTGCTGCCTGCAACATCCTCCAGCATGACCGGTTTGGCATTGGGTCAGTAATGTGTGGGGTGGCATTTCTTTGGAGGGCCGCACAGCCCTCCATGTGCTCGCCAGAGGTAGCCTGACTGCCATTAGGTACCGAGATGAGATCCTCAGACCCCTTGTGAGACCATATGCTGGTGCGGTTGGCCCTGGGTTCCTCCTAATGCAAGACAATGCTAGACCTCATGTGGCTGGAGTGTGTCAGCAGTTCCTGCAAGACGAAGGCATTGATGCTATGGACTGGCCCGCCCGTTCCCCAGACCTGAATCCAATTGAGCACATCTGGGACATCATGTGTCGCTCTATCCACCAACGTCACGTTGCACCACAGACTGTCCAGGAGTTGGCAGATGCTTTAGTCCAGGTCTGGGAGGAGATCCCTCAGGAGACCGTCCGCCACCTCATCAGGAGCATGCACAGGCGTTGTAGGGAGGTCATACAGGCACGTGGAGGCCACACACACTACTGAGCCTCATTTTGACTTGTTTTAAGGGCATTACATCAAAGTTGGATCAGCCTGTAGTGTGTTTTTCCACTTTAATTTTGAGTGTGACTCCAAATCCAGACCTCCATGGGTTGAAAAATTTGATTTCCATTTTTTTTTTTTTTTTGTGATTTTGTTGTCAGCACATTCAACTATGTAAAGAACAAAGTATTTCAGAAAAATATTTAATTAATTCAGATCTAGGATGTGTTATTTTTGTGTTCCCTTTATTTTTTTGAGCAGTGTATATATATCTCTATTAGGGCTCATTCACACAACCAAATCGTTTTTCAATTTTTTTTGGCGGACTGTATGGGGAACCATTCACTTCATTGGGTCCACAAAAAAACCCCTGAAGTTACTTCGTGTGCCTTCGGTTTCCGTATGTCCGTATTTACGTTCCGCAAAAAGATAGAACATGTCCTATTATCGTCCGCATTACGGACAAGGATAGTACTGTTCTGTGAAGGGCCAGCTGTTCCGTTCCGCAAAATACGGAATGCACACGGATGTCATCCGTATTTTTTGCGGATCCTTTTTTTTGGCGGACCGCAAAACACATGCGGTTGTGTGAACAAGCCCTTAGGCCCCTTGCAGATGAGCATGTCCGGATTAGGTCCGGATGCGTTGCATCTGCGATCAGGGAAAATTGTACGCAATTTCTGTCAGTTTTGACTGCGATTGCGTTGCTCAGTTTTTTCCGCGCGAGTGCAATGCGTTTTGCACGCGCGTGAGAAAAAACTGATTGTGGTACCTAAACCCGGACTTCTTCACTGAAGCTTGGGTTTGGGTTAGTTGTAGTGTAGATTTTATTATTTTCCCTTATAACATGGTTATAAGGGAAAATAATAGCATTCTTAATACAGAATGCATAGTAAAATGTGGCTTGAGGGGTTAAAAAATGGAAAAAAAAATTACCTCATCCACTTGTTCGCGCAGCCGGCATCGTCTTCTTTCTTCTTCTTTCAGGACCTGCCAAAGGACCTTTGATTATGTAATCGCGCTCACCACATGGTGAGCGCGATTACGTCATCAAAGGTCCTTTGGCAGGTCCTGAAAGAAGACGATGCCGGCTGCGCGAACAAGCGGATGAGGTGAGATAATTTTTGTTTTGTTTTTAACCCCTAAAGCCACATTTTACTGAGTATTCTGTATTAAGAATGCAAATATTTTCCCATATTACCATGTTATAAGGGAAAATAATACAGTAAATTGACTTTAATGGGGTTGCTCATCCCTATCATCTCCTAGCAACCATGTGTGAAAATCGCACCGCATCCGCACTTGCTTGCGGATGCTTATGATTTTTACGCATCCCCATTCATTTTTTATGGGGCCTGCGTTGCGTGAAAAACACAGAATATAGAACCTGCTACGATTTTCACACAACGCACGAGTAATGCGTGAAAATCACCGCTCATCTGCACAGACTCATTGAAGTGAATGGGTCCGGATTCAGTGCGGGTGCAATGCGTTCACCTCACACATTGCACCCGCACGGAATTTTCGCCCATGTGAAAGGGGCCTAATAGAGAGAGAGAGTAATAATTTCATGGTGGGGCCAGTGTTGCGCAGTCAGGAATCCCATGTCCTGCTGAGCGCAATATTATTTCACTGACATTTTGATAATAGTTTTTTTCCCTCTTTCTCCTGTAGGTTTTCTATTGTGTTTGTTGTTATAGAGGGGAGAGGGAATGACTGATTTAGGGGAGGCTCCAGCTCTAACCACAGCATGTAGCTATTTATTGCTTTTAGGAGAAGCCAGGGAGTATTGAATTTCTGTAAAGGGAGATGCCGAGCCTTCGCACACTCCTCTTGTATGCTGGCCCTTTTTTTTGGTCTGACATAAGGCAAATCGTGTTTACAAATTTTCATCCATCTCAAGTCCATGCAGGCAGCTTTAGAGCTGAATATTTCCCCCCCTATACAAATTAATCAGGATGAAGCATGTTTGAAAGTATCCCTCAAGGCGGTTTTATTTATTTAGATTTATTGAGCTAGAAGACACCATTGCAGTTTTATAGCCCGATTTATTGGCGTCATCGTTAGTGCGAAAAGCAATGAAAGGTGACGATGGGGGCAAAAGGGGAAAGGTGAGGTAAAGAAGTGAACAAGTCTCCTGCCTTAGGCCTCATGCACACGACCGTTGTTTGGGTCCACATCCGAGCCGCCATTTCAATGGGTCCGCAAAAGATGCGGACAGCACTCCGTCTGCTGTCAGCATCCGTGGCTCCGTTCCGCGGCCCCGCAAAAAAAATATAACCTGTCCTATTCTTGTCCGCGGACAAGAATAGGCATTTATATTGCCAGCGCCCGTTCCGTTCTGCAAATTGCGAAAGGCAACACGGGCGGCTTCTGTTTTTTGCATGTTCGCGGACCGCAAAAAACGCCACAGCCGTGTGTATGAGGCCTCATCCAATGAAGAAAAATTTTGCTCAAGTAGGAAAGTATGGGACTATAGGATCATTCTGAGAAGAACCAATGGATGATTGGGAAGAACTGTAAAATAAATCCTTTTTTCTGATATACAGCTCCAAGTTGTTTCCGTTTATACAACTATAGAGTTAATTGGATTAACCCATCACATACATTGGGGGCACATTGCTAGGACCTCTGGGACCCGCACCTATCTCTACAGTGCAGCCCCAAAAGTGAAGGCAAGTGGACCGTGCATGTGCATCCAGTCATTTTTATGGAAGTTCAGAAAAAAGCTGAGCAGTGTGCTTGACTATTTTCGGAAGTCTCATAGAAATGAATGGGAAGTGCACCATGCAAGCGCGGCCACCGTTCCATTCACTTTTATAGGGACTTAATGCGCATGCCTGGTCCACTCTCCTTCACTTTGCGGGCTCCATTCTAGAGATAGGTGGGACCTGTACCTATCAGACATTGGTGGCATATCCTAGAAATATGCCACCAATGTGTGAGATGGGCCAACCCGTTTAAAGGATGATAACGGAATATGTTGGCGCTATATAAATAAAGATTAATATTATTATACTCTAGCTGCCGGTTCCCAAACTCTCCCCTGACAGATGATGTTAGAAGAAGGATTGGTCTTCTTCATGAATCTAATCCGGCTCAATTCATTGTCCCTTGGGGGATGATCCACCTCCACAGGTGTCTGGCAGGAACTTACACTCTCCATTGAAAATGCCAGCATGTTATGGGGTGTCTGGTGAGATAGTTGTCAGATGAACAAGCATTCGGCTGACCTCTACCTGGGCAATGTAAAAGTTTTATTCCATGATTAATGTAAAAATAAAAACACAACAATCTTTTTCTAACAAAGCTTGAACCAGCCCTGTGCCTCAGCTGAATCCAGAGATTTCCCCATTCAATGCTCCAATTACTCTACTAGGTTTATTTCAAGCTGGGGGTTGTGTCTTTTATGCTTCAGCACAGGGGCATGTACTTTCTGATGCAGCTCAGGGGACATATACTTGTCACGGGGTTCCGAAGGTGCACTCGGTCCCCCATTGCCCGCAGACCTGTTGCTTAGCTTTTGGAATGAGGTTCTGTGTTTGACCTCATTCCCAGGGCGGCTTTACTAGCTGGGTGGCTCCCTGCTCCTAGTCTGCCTTGAGCGCCGAGCTGATCACTCGGTGCTCGACTGGTTGGTCTGTCGGTCATGTGACGCTGGCCACGTCACATGACCCTCACTCCCCACTATAAATACAGGCAGCCTGCTGGCTACAGGTTGCCTGTTAATTTCTAGGTTCCTGGCTATTTGTTGGACTGCTGAATACTTACCTGATCCTGTTCCCTGACCATCCTTTTGTCTGCTCCTCCTGTACTGCACTTCCCTCCTGGTATTGTGACCTCGGCTCCCACCTGACTACTCTCTTAGGACTCCTCTTGTACTTCTCTGCTCTCCTGGTATTTATGACCCCGGCTTCTCCTGACAATTCTCTGCTTGCTCCATTTGTACTTTGCAGCTTTCCTGGTATTGACTCGGTCCGTTCACGTCCTGTTGTTTGTCTGTCTGTCATCCCTGCACTTATTCCAAGTTAGGGATTGCCGTCCAGTTGTCCCCTGTCATTATGACTCGCGAGGCAAGTAGGCAGGGCCAGGGGTAAGGGTGGAGCGCAGTGGTCACTTCCCTCCCCCCTGTGTGTGTGTGTACGCGACCGTTACAGATTAACAGGCCCAATAACCACTGTATTATGAATCCTCTGGTGACCCTGACTGACCATGTCTCTAATCTGACGCAGAGGGTGCAGGAGTTAGGGGAAAAACTCAGTTCTTTTGAGTTAGGGCAAGGTTCTTCCACTCCTCGGGCCTCCAGTCCGCATTTTGAGCCCCAGATTAAGCTCCCAGAACCCTTTTCTGGAGACCGGAGGAAGTTTCTCTCTTTTAAGGAGAGTTGCAAACTTTACTTCCGTTTGCGCCCCGTGTCCTCTGGCCCCGAGAGTCAACGCGTGGGCATTATCATTTCCCGATTACAGGGTGGTCCCCAGGACTGGGCGTTCTCTACCTGCTGGCACCAGTTGTTTATATTCTGTAGAGGGGTTCTTTCAGGCCTTGGGTACCCTCTATGATGAACCAGACAGGGCTCTAGTAGCCGAGACGGCTCTAAAGGCACTGGTTCAGGGCAATTTACCAGCGGAGGATTATTGCACCCAATTCAGAAGGTGGTGTGAATACTTACCTGATCCTGTTCCCTGACCATCCTTTTGTCTGCTCCTCCTGTACTGCGCATCCGTCCTGGTATTGTGACCTCGGCTCCCACCTGACTACTCTCTTAGGACTCCTCTTGTACTTCTCTGCTCTCCTGGTATTTATGACCCCGGCTTCTCCTGACAATTCTCTGCTTGCTCCATTTGTACTTTGCAGCTTTCCTGGTATTGACTCGGTCCGTTCACGTCCTGTTGTTTGTCTGTCTGTCATCCCTGCACTTACTCCAAGTTAGGGATTGCCGTCCAGTTGTCCCCTGTCATTATGACTCGCGAGGCAAGTAGGCAGGGCCAGGGGTAAGGGTGGAGCGCAGTGGTCACTTCCCTCCCCCCTGTGTGTGTGTGTACGCGACCGTTACAATACTTTTGCAGAGGGCTTGTCCTTTCTTCTGTAGCTCTCTATGGAACAGTATATAGGGATAGTGGCAATTGAAGGATCGAACTAAGCACGTACGTCCACCTTAGTGAGGTGGACATAGAAAAAGGAAAAGAAAAAACAGTAGGTGGCGCTACACATAGATTTCAGTGAATAACTCATTGGCCATACTAAATTTTAATTACATGCAATTACATAACAATTCAGATCCAGGTGCTGGTTTGAAAACATGTAGAATATTTTTTTGTGGGGCAACCCCTTAAAAGGGGAATGAAAAGAACCAGGGAATTTGGAGCCCTTTAGGAAACCACACTGACCACTATTGTGTAATACAGTTTAATCCGTGACTCCCCAATACGGCTTGCCCTAGTGCAATGCCTAATTAGCCAAACTTTCTGTGTGCCCCTGACTGTATAGTGACCTACCGCACCCACTTCCACTACTGCCTTGATCCTACTCTACAAATGACAGATGTGCCTCTGACCACAGGTGTTGGTGGCTGATCTCACATTTTGATTTAGTAACACAATTACCGTGTGTCGATCAAAATAAAGCTTTCAGTGACTTTCTGACCCTCATGATGCGAAACCTTAGATTTATAGGTAAAACGCGATAGCTGCTGGTTACTGCTTATTTAAAAACAAGCAAATGAGGTGCCGCTAACTGGCTATAAAGGCTCCTAGTGAGGTGTCCTGTTACTGATGCTGGTGGCCAGGACAGGTGGGGCTCAGTAATATATGATGACTACGACAACCCTGAAGGCCACACACATCAAATGCTATTAATCCAAATAATATAATCTTATGATCGTCAGTCCCACAGACACTGAAGGCTACGGCATGTATTTGTGGGACAACGTGCCACCTGTTCTGAGAATATTAAAGGCCAGCAGAAGTCCCAGGGGTATTTAAATCGCAAGGTTATAGTCCAGTATTATGAGGTTCTGCAAGTATTGGATAATGCACACTCTAAAGCCTCATTCACACGTCAGTGTTTTGGTCAGTGATTACCATCGGTGACTGTGAGCCAAAACCAGGATTGGAGCCTCCACTGACATAAGGTATAAGGCCTCATGCACACGACCGTATTTTGTTTTCGTGTTCGATAGGATGTGGACCCATCAGTATGTCCGTTCCGTTGCTCCGCAAAAAAAATAGTGCATGTCCTATTTTTTTCTAGTTTGCGACAAGGATAGGCATTATTACAATGGATCCGCAAAAAAAACAGATGCCATACGGAAAGTCATCCACTTGTTCACGCAGCCGGCATCTCTTCTGTCTTGTTCTGTGAGGAATAGGACCTTTGATGACGTCACTACGCTCATCACATGGTCTGTCAAATGACCCATCACTATGGTGACGGACCATGTGACGAACGTAGTGACGTCATCAAAGGTCCTATTCTTCACAAAAGAAGACAGAAGAGATGCCGGCTGCGCGAACAAGTGGATTAAGGTGAGTTAAATTATTATTATTTTTTTTAACCCCTCCAGCCCTATTGTACTATGCATTCTTTATTCAGAATGCTATTATTTTCCCTTATAACCATGTTATAAGGGAAAATAATAATGATCGGGTCCCCATCCCGATCGTCACCTAGCAACCGTGTGTGAAAATCGCACCGCATCCGCACTTGCTTGCGGATGCTTGCGATTTTCACGCAACCCCATTCATTTCTATGGGGCCTGCGTTACGTTAAAAATGCACAAAGAGGAGCATGCTGCGATTTTCACGCAACGCACAAGTAATGTGTAAAAATCACCGCTCGTGTGCACAGCCCCATAGAAATGAATGGGTCAGGATTCAGTGCGGGTGCAATGCGTTCAACTCACGCATTGCACCCGCGCGGAATACTCGCCCGTGTGAAAGGGGCCTAAGGGTGAACTTCAGTCAGTCAGAGAGTTTGACTCTCTTATCAGAAGGAGGTTCTGCAGCAGGACCAAAAATATATGGCAGACAGTGTTTCTTAAGCTGTGAATGTGCCCACAGACTTTAGATGTCTCTACAGGTTCAATGACATGGGCGAAGAATGAACAATCTTTGTGGGAATGTCCTTTTAAAAAAAGATTGTTCGTTGATGAAAGATCTTCTGGAAAATGAAACATTTCTTGTCTATCGGCCAACAATTTCAAAGCCTCAGACTTCTTGACTGTCTGCCATCTGTCGTTTAAACTGATTAGTATTAAAGGGGTTGTCCAAGATTTTGAAATTAATGGCCTATCCTTGTCATCAATATCAGATTGCCGGGGGGTCCAACTCCTGGCACCCCCATCATCAGCTGTTTGAGGACATCTTGGTGCCCTGGTGATCAGGCCTCTACGTGGCCTCGGTGCAGCTCAGTCCCTTTCAAGTAAATGGGGCTAAGCTGCAATACCAAGCACAGCTGCTATCCAATATGTGCTTGGTAACATGCGAGTAGGCTGTGGTCTCTCAACGGATAGGTCCTCAATATTAAACACTCGGAAAGGGCTTAACGTTTTCTTGACATGTGCCATACATGTACAGCACATGTTGGTCTTTAAGGACGGGTCCGCTCTGGAGCACCATAGCTGCGAAGTGCCTGCTGTTTCACACAGCACACACCCAGAGCTAATGTCTGTGATTAGCGATAATGCAGATCACAGAGATTTAACCCCTCAGATGCTGTAGAAAATTGTGACCAATGGTATCTGCGCTCCCGGGATTCGAACAGCTCTCCCGTGTGAAGATCGCAGAAGCCGTTTGGTTGCTATGGTAGCTTTGAACCTTAGGAAGGATCCAAGGCTTACCACAGCTATGTTCTTGTGGCAGTGTTCTAAAGGAAAATGGAAATTCATTGCAGTCTAAGGGTCCATTCACACGTCCGTAAGTGTTTTGCGGATCCGCAAAACACGGACACCGGCAATGTGCGTTCTGCATTTTGCGGACCGCACATCGCCAGCACTATAATAGCCTAATCTTGTCCGCAATTACTTGTTCTATTTTTTTCGGATGCGCATATCCGGATCCGGACAGCACATAGCGCAGCCCCATAGAAATGAATGGGTCTGCAATTCCGTTTCGCATTTTGCGGAACAGAATTGTGGACGTGTGAATGGACCCTAAGGCCTATTGCACACGACCGTATGGCTTTTTCAGTGTTTTGCGGTCCGTTTTTCACGGATCCGTTGTTCCGTTTTTTGTTTCCGTTCCGTTTTTCCGTTCCGTTTTTCCATATGGCATATACAGTATACAGTAATTACATAGATAAAATTGGGCTGGGCATAACATTTTCAATAGATGGTTCAGCAAAGAACGGAAACGGAAGACATACGGATGCATTTCCGTATGTGTTCCGTTTTTTTTTTGCAGACCCATTGACTTGAATGGAGCCACGGAACGTGATTTGCGGGCAATAATAGGGCATGTTCTATGTTAAAACGGAACGCAAAATAATAGGACATGTTCTATGCCATACGGAAGAACGGAAACAAAAAACGGTACAACGGATCCGTGAAAAACGGACCGCAAAACACTGAAAAAGCCATACGGTCGTGTGCAATAGGCCTCAGGCGTTCCGTATACCCCCTTATGCGTTCCGTATACCCCCTTTTCCACATAATAGAAATAAACAATAAAAAAAATAAAGATCATTTGCACTGCTGTCTCCTGAAACACCCATACTATTAAAATATAAACATATTTACCCTGTGTGGTGAACGCCGTAATGGAACAAAATTACTTCACCTGCTAATTTTTTTTTTAGAAAAAGTGATCAAAAATCCATACACATGGTAAAACTATACAGATCACCCTGCAAATGATGAGTACTCAAGAACTTCTGTAGATATAACTATAAAATTTTTTATGGGGGTCAGAATATGGAGATGCAAAGAAAAAGTACATTTTCTAAATTATGGTTGAAGTCATCCATTTTCATCTACTTAAGGCCTATTGCACACGACCGTATGGCTTTTTCAGTGTTTTGTGGTCCGTTTTTCACGGATCCGTTGTTCCGTTTTTTGTTTCCGTTGTGTTTCGGTTTCTGTTCCGTTGTTCCGTATCGCATATACAGTATACAGTAATTACATAGAAAAAATTGGGCTGGGCATAAAATTTTCAATAGATGGTTCCGCAAAAACGGAACGGATACGGAAGACATACGGATGCATTTCCGTATGTGTTCCATCTTTTTAGCGGACCCATTGACTTGAATGGAGGTGATTTGCTGGCAATAAAAGGACATGTTCTATCTTTCAACGGAACGGAAATACGGAAACGGAATGCATACGGTGTACATTCCGTTTTTTTTTAAGAACCCATTGAAATGAATGGTTCCGTATACGGACTGTATATGGAACGCAAAAAACGGCCTGTAGACAGAAAAAAAATTGGTCGTGTGCATGAGGCCTAAGGCTCCATTCAGACGTCCGTAACGTGTTTTGTGGATCCACAAAACACGGACTGCGGCAATGTGCGTTCCGCATTTTGTGAACCGCACATTGCCGGCACTAATAGAATATGCCTATTCTTGTCCGCAATTGCGGACAAGAATAGAACATGTTCTATTTTTTTCGGGAACGGAATTGCGGACCCGGAAGTGCGGGTCCGCAATTCCGTATCTGGGCAGCACATCGTGCTGCCCCATAGAAATGAATGGGCCCGCAATTCTGTTCTGCAAAATGCGGAACGAAATTGCGGACGTGTGAATGGACCCTTAGTCTAATGTGTATGAGTATTTTCAAATTCCCACCAATGAAATACTGATGTCCTACTCTATGAATAGGCCATCAATATTAAAGTACCGGAAAACCCATTTAAAGAGAATGTGCGCACATACTGCATAGATGGAAGGAGGGCCCTCAGGGTCATTTCATCTGGAGTAGAGATTGGTTAGAATTGTATAGCCCATCGATTTGTCTCATCAGCAGGAGCTCTTCACCTCTGAGGGGCTGTTCCCACAGGTGAAAAAGCGTCCACCTGCCATTTGATTGACAGGGCCGGACATCTAGCCTCGTCCTGTCAATCTTATGCCTATGCCACTGCTCAGTGTACTGGCGCAGCGTAGAAGTGCTCATTCAGATTCGTGTGCAGGTATACATTGGGTAGCGGGGCAGACGCAGTACCTGAACCCGTGGCTGAATCACTGCACCACTACACTGAGCAGTAGTGCAGATTGACCGGCAGGTGGGCACCTCTTCACCTGTGGAGGCCGCCCTCAGAGGGGAAGAGCTCCTGCTAACGAGATGAGTTGATTTGTTGGAATTGATTCGCCAATCTCTAGTCTGGAGGCCTGAGGTATCGCAGTCCATCAGTGATGTTAATGTTGTGTACTATAAATACATTTTCAGAATATTATCTAGAGACAGGAGCATAATGTAGGCATTACAGACTATGAGGATTAGGCAGTAGAGGTCCCTGCCAGTGTGAAAGTTTCTTATCTTGCACTATCACTGCGGTTGAGTCACTCTAAACAAACTTGTCTATTGTCAGACAGACAGGACACTAGGACACCCAGTCACACTGTCTGCTGACCTTGGGTGCAAACAGCCTACTGCCCTAGGAAAGTGAACAGACCATAAAGCCTTAAAGGGACACTGCCTAAATAGTCAATAATCTGCTAAGGGTACTTTCACACTAGCGTTATTCTATTCCGGCATAGAGTTCCATCCTAGGGGCTCTATATTGGAAAAGAACTGATCAGTATTATCCTAATGCATTCTGAATGGAGAGTAATCCGTTCAGGATGCATCAGGATGTCTTCAGTTCGGTATTTTTGCCCTTTCAGGACAGAGATAATACCGCAGCATGCTGCGGTTTTATCTCCGTCCAAAATTCCAGAACACATGTCAGATCCGTCATTTTTTCCCATTGAAATGCATTAATGCCGGATTCGGCCCCAAGTGTTCCGGCAGAACGGATCAGGCATTGCAGTCTGCACTTGCTAAGATCTCAAAAAATGTGAAAAAAAAATTAATGCAGGATACGTTTTTCCAGAGAGACGGATCCAGCATCTCAATACATTTGTGATACGGATCAGGATCCCTGACTCCTACACCATACGCTGGCAATTGCACTCTACAAGCCCTGCCTTGCACCCATACAGACACTTAACATCATGGTCTCCCCAACTACTATCAGACAGGAGCCGCAGAACCAGGGTGTGTCGCTTCTTTCATTGCCGGCCCTAGGGAACAACAGTGTGAGGATAGCCGTCCTGATTGACTGTAACAGCCAGAGCCACTACCACTCCCATCCTCTGCTCTGGCTTCTCATGAAGTTGCAGCATTTACATCCAGGGGTGGATTGGGCACTTAAAGTGGCCCTGGAAAGTAACCTAACAGTGGCCCCCATTTTGTAGGTAGGTCTCAATTGACAGAATGCAAGTAAACACAAGTAGGCAAGACCAACACAAGTAGATGGGGGCCAACAGAAGTAGGTGGGGTCAGCAATGCCATAGTGCAGCACAGAATACTGTCCCAATAGAACCAAATACTATAGTGTAGCACAAAATACCTCCCCAGAAGCCGTATCTGTCCTCCTCCTCCTCCTATTGTCTATAACAGTGATGGTGAAACTTTTAGAGACCGAGTGCCCAAACTGCAACCCAAAACCCACTTATCGCAAAGTGCCAACATGGCAATTTAAGTTGAACACTACAATCCAATATAGTATATCTTCCATGTACTATAATAGCTTACCTACATTCAATGCGCTGCCTGTGCTGTTCATAGTGCGCCCTGCGCTGATGAATGGCAGGAAAAGTCTAAGGCATATTGGTACACCATAGACTTTATCCAGGGTGTGAGTGCCCACAGAGAGGGCTCTGAGTGCCATCTCTGGCACCTGTGCCATAGGTTCGCCACCACTGGTCTATAATGAAGATATGGAATAGGTGGCTTAGGAGGTGAGATGCAGGCCACAGCACCAAGCCATCCCTACCATCAGCATGCTGCCTGGATTTCCCTTAGAAATGTCCCCTATAGTGCCCCCAGTAGTATACTCCGCAAATGTTAAGGACCGTCATTCTGTTCCAAGTTGCTATATGCAGAGCAGACAACGGACCTTTTCCAGCCTCCAGCCTGAGACACCTTTGTCCTTGCGTCATTTGTTCACTGCCTCGTATAGAGGCCTATGGCAGTAAACCGCAGGGAAGGGAGCCATGGGCTTCCATGCCCCATCGTAGTATTCAACTGTATTACTGTTCTGAGGACAGCAATACAATTGTATTCAGGAGGGCACCTGCAACCACTGGCCAGGTACATAAGTACCTGATGCCCCCAGCATTAATTAATACAGTGTCAGATCATTATGTACCCAGCCAGGGGAAATGAGGAGGACTTGGGCAGCCCCTAGGCATGGGCCCACTGCTCCGCCTACCCTGCTAGTTACATAGACACTCCCCTATCACTGCCCCTAACACATGGGGCTGAGCACATTACCAAGCACTGCCACTATACAATATACGGTGCTGTGCTTGGTGAGCTTTGAGAAGCACTAATGCCTTCTCAACACAGCTGCAAGGCGGGGGTCCCGGGTGTCAGGCTCCCACCGATCAGATACTGATGACCTATCCAGAGGATAGCTCATCAGTATAAAAATCTCAGAAAACCCATTTAAATCATCTGAATCTGCTGATTTCTGTGGGATCAGCCATCTATCTAATGTGTTGGGGGGGTGTCTCGGTCCTTACTCCTCAGTTGATGTTGAGAAAAACAAGGATCAGGAATGTGGGATTTCAACATGTTCAATCCCGACAGAGACCTATTCCCCTCTCACGTTGAAAACAGGTGCATGCCCGTCCGCCAGCCGTTGTATGTGTATGGGCAGCTTTACACCAGGAGGCCCCAGGAGCTCACACCGCACATATTCTGCACTGTACATTTCCCATACTAAGTGGACATCTTTAAAACAGTTTATGCCTGACCCCAATGTTTGTTCTGTGCGACTGAGCATAATCAAATTATTTCAGTATGTTAATTTAAAAGATCAAAATTCACTATTTATCCAGCTTGCCATCAGTGTCACATACTTGTTATAAATACATGATGTATATAAAGGGGTATGAAGACGTCCCAGAGTGTGGTTGCCTTTTTAAGTATTGAAGGACCAAAGACCCTGCAGTGAAGCCCTTATCTCGACAGCATGACGCCAATAGTGAATCCAGAGATAAAAAAAAAAAACAATTTTAGGGAATTTTTAGTACACTGAGTCCTAGAGATTGAGGGTAGAAGGGTCGTAAGGATTGTGGATAGAAGATTCCTGGAGAATGAGTGTAGAAGATGACAAGTAGACAATGTCCTCAGAGTCAAACCCCACCATAGTGCCTCTTAAAACATCCAAGTATTAGGCTAGGGCTACACGACGACATGTGTTGCGCGACAATAAGTCGTGCGACAAATAGGGCACAACTACACTGCCAATGTCACGCGACAATTTTTATAATGATAGTCTATGGTGTCGCACTGCGTCATGCGACATGCTGCGACTGCGACGCGGCAGTCGCAGAAAAATCAATTTTGGATGGGTTTTTTGCGACTGTCGTGTCGTAGTCGCAGCATGTCGCAGTGCGACACAATTGCCTATCATTATAAAAATTGTCACGCGACATTGGTACCACGAAATGTCGCGTGACAAATAGCGTCGTATAGCCCTAGCCTTAGGGAATCAGCCATTCAGTAATGTGTTGTTGATTAACAAATGATGTCCTATATAACAGTATATTCACATATACAGATTTCTGCACCTGTCCCATACCTCTGCATGGGGTTTTCAGAAATGCATGCATATGCCTCGGAAGCAACGTATGGAACGAGAACCGGAGTTTAACCATTACAGAACAATCCACATTGCATCTATAAGCGCTAGTCACAATCCTATTATAACTGTTCCAGATGGAGTACTCCATAACAATGCCAGGCATAGTGTCCCAGTAACTACTTTCACACCTGCGTTCAGGTGTCCGCTCGTGAGCTCCGTTTGAAGGGGCTCACAAGCGGCCCTGAACGCAGCCGTCCGGCCCTAATGCATTCTCAGTGGAGGCGGATCCACTGAGAATGCATCCGCCTGCCAGCGTTCAGCCTCCGCTCCGCTCAGTGAGCGGACACCTGAACGCTGCTTGCAACGTTCGGGTGTCCGCCTGGCCGTGCGGAGGCGAGCGGATCCGTCCAGACTTATAATGGAAGAATGGGGACAGATCCGCTTGAAGATGACACCATATGGCTCAATCTTTAAGAGGATCCGTCCCCCATTGACTTTCAATGTAAAGTCTGAACGGATCCGCTCAGGCTACTTTCACACTTAGAAATTTTTCTAAGTTATAATGCAGACGGATCCGTTCTGAACGGATGCAAACGTCTGCATTATAGGAGCGGATCCGTCTGATGAAACATCAGACTGACCCGCTCCGAACGCTAGTGTGAAAGTAGCCTTTAACAGTGCCAGCCACTGATTTGTTTGATTTCCTGTAGCTTCTGTAGCATCACCTTCCTCATCACCGTACCTGTTCCCAGTGGGTCTCATAATTTTCTTATCTCAAACAGAAACACAGGGTCAATTTCATAGGAGGCTGAAGCCAGTTATTACCCTACTAGTATGCCTTGGTATGTAGAAACTGGAGTACCCACTGGAAACCCACACATAAATGAGAACATACAAACTCCATGCAGATGTTGTCCTTTGCATTGTCAGATTAACCATAGTGCCCTCGGCTGTTCCCTAAACTTGTCTGACCCCCCCCCCCCCCCCCCACCACACCCCGTCCTCACTGCTGCCCTTCCTTGTCTATAGTTGACACCATATTATTATTACCATATTATATTATTAACACCATATCATAGCAGGTTTAAAAAATGTTGCAGCAGCAAATATTTTTTTATGGGGCAGTAAAGGACAGTGATGGCCAGTTCGCTGTGTTCGCCCGTGAACACATGCGAGCTGCCATCTTTTCTCACAAGTCCGGCGAGGCACAGGTAAGCCCTTACCTGTGCCTGCACCGCGAGCCGGTCTGAAACAAATGCGGTCACCGGGATCAGGCAGTTCCTAGAACAGCCTGATGAAGGCCCCCGGCGGCTGTTCTCGGAACTGCCTGCTTCCGGTGACCACATTTGTTTCAGACCGGCTCGCGGAGCAGGCACAGGTAAGGACTTACCTGTGCATCGCCGGACTTGTGATTTGAGATGGCAGCCTGCATGTGTTCGCGGGCGAACATGGCGAATTGGCCATCACTGGTAAAGGACTCGGGCCGTTAAAGGGAAAGTGTCATCAGAAAATGACCTGTTGCTTAAATCATGTTTTTATATTAAGCGTATATTTTTTTTTTTAAATCGTGATTTTCTTTTCTTTTTCTTTTTTTTAATAAAATCCTGCAGTTTTCATACTAGGCCACTAGGCCTAAAATATGTCCAGGGCCATAGACACAATGGACAGAAGATGACCCCATTCTATGGGAGAGTTTTCTAGGCATGCCCTGTGACCTTTGCAGAGGTCAGAAGGGAGCGGATAAGCTGTGATATCCCCTATTGTGAATGGTGGATCCTGTGTTATCTATATAGAGGTGTTACTTGTCATTGTAATTCTGCCTGTGTGGATAATGAGAATAGCTACTGAAAAGTAACTTGCACAGAACAGGAAATCATTGTCACGACCGCTATCCCAGCAGCAGTCGTGTCGCACCAGACGGAGGGGAAGGGGGACCCTTATCTACGGATGGGAAATAGAATGGCCACCCCTGACTAACCCTAAGCTGGCACCTGTCTGCCCTGATACCCTAGACGGGGTGTGAACCCGTGCGGCGAGCAGTATGCCTAAACCCTCAGTCACCCTAACAAGACTAGACTGGGGAAAGGCCGATGGGAGCACTAGTCACCATCACTCGTGTCTAGGAGAACAACAGGGGAAGACAGCAACAAACAACAGCAGAGATAGACTTATCCAGTCACGAGCAGAGAAGGCGATCCCAAACACGACAGTCCACGCCGGACAAGAGCTCCACAGCAACACCGTCAAACGATCTCCTTCAAAGGTCAGAATAGCACTAGAAGTAAGGACTCACCTGAGAAGGATGCCTACAAACTCCCAGTCAGGACAAAAAGGTTCACAAGGCAAAACCCGGATGACATACCCTGAACCACGGAGCAAACTCACAAGCTATCGCGAGTAGCAAGTCGCTGCGACCTTCTCCTCCCAGACCTGTCTGGATCAGTCACAGTCGTGACAGTACCCCCCCTTCTACGAGGGGCCCCCGGACCCTCAAGACCAGGCCTCTCCGGATGGGAGCCATGAAAAGCCCTAATGAGTCTGTCCGCTTTTATCTCTGATGCTGGAACCCACATTCTCTCTTCGGAACCATAACCTCTCCAGTGCACCAGGTACTGAAGAGAGCGGCGAACATATCGTGAATCAACAATCTTTTCTACCTGAAACTCAAGACTGCCATCAACAACCACCGGTGGAGGCGGTAGTGGCAATGGTTCAGGAGGTTCTACATATCTCTTAAGCAGAGACCTGGGGAAGACATTATGGATCCTTAGAGTCTGAGGTAGCTCCAGACGAAAAGCCACCGGGTTAATGATCGTAATTACCCTATAAGGACCAATAAATCTCGGACCTAATTTCCACGAGGGAACCTTCAACTTGATATTCTGGTAGACAACCACACCAAGTTATTCACCCCAAGGTCCGGACCTTCAGAGCGCTTCCTATCAGCCACACGTTTGTATCTACCACCAATTCTCTTCAAACTTTCTTGCACACTCTGCCACACTGAAGAAAGTGAAGACGCAAATCGTTCCTCCTCGGGAATCCCAGACGGCCCCCCCTCACTAAACGTACAAAACTGAGGATGGAAACCATACGCACCAAAAAATGGTGACTTATCGGTAGATTCCTGACGACGATTATTAATGGCAAACTCGGCTAACGGTAAATAAGATGACCATTCCTCCTGATTTTCGGAAACAAAGCATCTCAAATATGTCTAGGTTTTGATTGGTACGTTCAGTCTGACCGTTGGACTGTGGATGGAAAGATGAAGAAAACGACAGATGAACCCCTAAACGAGAACAAAAAGCTTTCCAAAATTTAGAAACAAATTGGGTAAAACGATCCGAAACAATATCGGAAGGGACCCCGTGAAGCTTCACGATGTGGTCAATAAAAACCTGAGCCAGTGTGTTAGCATTAGGCAATGCGGCAAGAGCAATAAAGTGCACCATTTTACTGAATCTGTCAACAACTACAAGAATAACAGTCTTCCCCGCTGATACTGGTAGATCCGTAATGAAATCCATTGACAGGTGCGTCCAAGGCCTGTTGGGGATGGCCAGAGGTAAAAGATGCCCTGCCGGACGAGTATGATCTACCTTAGAACGAGCACAGGTAGCACATGCAGACACAAAATTCAACACCTCCTGGTGCCACTTAGGCCACCAGAACCGACGAGACACTAACTCAGAGGTTGCCCTACTACCTGGGTGTCCTGCCAGTGTGGAGTTATGGTGTTCTTTTAGTATCTCCAGGCGTAAATTTTCTGGCACAAACAGTTTACCCGAGGGGCAGGAGGCCGGGGCGTCCCCCTGAGCTTCCAACACCCTCCCCTCCAAACCTGAGTGTAATGCAGAGACCACCACCCCCTTTTGCAAAATGGGCTCTGGTACATCAGCATCACCCCCTCCAGGAAAACTTCGGGACAATGCATCCGCCTTAGTATTTTTTGCCCCCGGGCGATAGGTTATTACAAAATTAAACCTAGTAAAAAATAACGACCACCGAGCCTGTCTAGGGATGAGACGTTTAGCAGACTCCAGATATAATACGTTTTTGTGATCAGTAATCACCGTGACAGGATGAACTGCCCCCTCCAAAAAATGACGCCACTCCTCAAAGGCCAACTTAATAGCCAAAAGTTCCCTGTTGCCAATATCATAGTTCCTTTCTGCAGTAGACAATTTCTTCGAAAAGAAAGCACACGGACGCCATTCACCAGGGGACGGGCCCTGAGATAGTACCGCTCCCACCCCCACTTCTGATGCGTCAACCTCTACAATAAAAGGAAGCTCGACATCTGGCTGTACGAGAATAGGGGCCGAGGTGAATCTCTCCTTCAGAGATGTAAAGGCAGTTTTGGCTGCATGTGACCATTTGGAAAAATCGGATCCCTTTCGGGTCATGTCCGTCAGTGGTTTGACCACCAAGGAATAGTTCTTTATAAACTTTCTATAAAAATTGGCAAACCCCAGGAAGCGTTGCAATGCCTTCAGGTTCTCGGGGAGATCCCAGTCCATAATCGCCCGGACTTTCTCTGGATCCATGCGGAAACCTGAATCTGACAACACATACCCCAGAAATGGCAGTTCTTTTACGGCGAACACACATTTCTCTAATTTAGCAAACAATTTGTTGGCCCTTAATATCTGCAGCACTTGTCTCACATGGATCTTATGTGTATCCAGATCCGGGGAATAGACTAGGATGTCATCAAGATATATCACAACAAATCTCCCGATAAGGTGACTAAAAATATCGTTGACAAAATGTTGGAACACCGCAGGCGCATTAGTAAGACCAAATGGCATGACCAGATTTTGATAATGCCCTTCCGGAGTATTAAAAGCCGTTTTCCACTCATTCCCCTCTTTGATGCGAACCAGGTTATAGGCTCCTCTGAGATCCATTTTGGAGAACCATTTAGCACCAGCAACCTGATTAAAGAGGTCGGGAATGAGAGGAAGAGGATAGGGATCTCGGATAGTTATCCGGTTTAATTCCCGGAAATCCAGGCAAGGACGCAGGCCCCCATCTTTCTTTTTAACGAAAAAGAACCCGGCAGCCACGGGTGAAGAAGAGGGTCTGATGTGTCCTTTAGCCAAACTCTCCGAAATATAATCTTGCATAGCCTTCCTCTCCGGGCCGGAAAGATTGTATAACCGGGTTTTAGGTAGTTTTGCCCCAGGTAATAGATTAATCGGGCAATCATATGGACGATGAGGTGGTAACCCCTGACAACCCTTCTCAGAGATCACATCCATAAAATCTGACAGAAAGGCAGGTAAAGATGTTACAGAGAGTGTAGAGCACCTACTACTCAAGCAGTTGTCCTTACAATGTTCACTCCACTCCACAATCTCCCCGGCCTGCCAATCCACCACTGGATTGTGAGTCACCAGCCAGGGAAGCCCCAATACCATAGGAGCCGGAAGACCGTCCAGGACATAACAAGAGATATGCTCTTTATGGAGGTCCCCTACCTGCAGATGGATATTATGGATGATCTGAGTTAACTCTCTCTGAGTAAGAGGGGAGGAGTCTATGGCAAAAACAGGAATAGTTCTGCATACCGGTTCCAGAGTAAAACCCAGAGCCTGAGCAAACCGTGAATCCACCAAGTTGACCCCCGCCCCACTGTCCAAAAAGACGGAACAGATCTCAGTCTTATTGCCCGCCTCAACGGTAGCGGACAACAAAAACTGAGACATGCGTATGGAGGAAACGAATACGCCCAGACTGTTATCCTCCGCACAATCTGGGGACTCTAGTTTTCCAGCGGCTCCTTTGTTTGTGGTCTCTTGGGTTCTGAGGGACAAACCTTTACAAAATGACCACTCCCCCCACAACGAAAACAAACCTCTGACCTACGGCGGAAGTTAGGAGGATTCACCCGTCTAGTGGCGCCCCCTATTTGCATTGGTTCGACTGGATCATAACAAACCGATCCCTGCCCTATAGAGGCCTCTGTAAAATGTTATAGTCTCTCCCTGAGTCGTCTGTCGATTCTTATGGACAGAGACATAGCAGCCTCAAGAGGCCCAGGGACCTCGTATACCGCCAGCGCGTCTTTTAATTTTTCAGACAACCCCTGGCAGAACTGACTCCTAAGGGCCGAGTCGTTCCATAATGTATCAGTAGCCCACCTACGGAATTCGGAACAATATAGTTCAGCAGACCGGTTCTCTTGCCGAAGTCTACGTAGCTTAGACTCAGCCAGTGAGACCCTGTCCGGGTCATCATATACGAGACCCAGGGCTTCAAAAAACTCCTCCACTCATCGTAAGGCCGGAGAGTCTGATGGTAGGGAGAAAGCCCAAGCCTGCGGATCTCCTTGCAGGAGAGAAATTACAATGCCCACCCGTTGTTCCTCACCGCCGGAGGATCTAGGGCGTAACCTGAAGAACAATTTGCAAGCTTCTCTGAAGGTTACAAATTGGTCTCTCCCTCCTGAGAACCTATCAGGTAAAGCCACTTTTGGCTCAGGAGTACCTTGGTTTCCCGTAGCAACGGTGGAACCCAAGGATTGCTGCTGCTGCTGCAGCACTGTTGCTTTTAATCCTGCCACTTCAAGGGATAACCCCTGTAATTGTTTTGCCAAAACCGTAACCGGATCCATAGTGGAACAGAAAAAATACAAAGCAAAACAGCAAGCAAAAAAAAAAAGAGATGTCACTCTTTTTTTTTTTTCTTTAAAAGGCCAGATATACTGTCACGACCGCTATCCCAGCAGCAGTCGTGTCGCACCAGACGGAGGGGAAGGGGGACCCTTATCTACAGATGGGAAATAGAATGGCCACCCCTGACTAACCCTAAGCTGGCGCCTGTCTGCCCTGATACCCTAGACGGGGTGTGAACCCGTGCGGCGAGCAGTATGCCTAAACCCTCAGTCACCCTAACAAGACTAGACTGGGGAAAGGCCGATGGGAGCACTAGTCACCATCACTCGTGTCTAGGAGAACAACAGGGGAAGACAGCAACAAACAAACAACAGCAGAGATAGACTTATCCAGTCACGAGCAGAGAAGGCGATCCCAAACACGACAGTCCACGCCGGACAAGAGCTCCACAGCAACACCGTCAAACGATCTCCTTCAAAGGTCAGAATAGCACTGGAAGTAAGGACTCACCTGAGAAGGATGCCTACAAACTCCCAGTCAGGACAAAAAGGTTCACAAGGCAAAACCCGGATGACATACCCTGAACCACGGAGCAAACTCACAAGCTATCGCGAGTAGCAAGTCGCTGCGACCTTCTCCTCCCAGACCTGTCTGGATCAGTCACAGTCGTGACAATCATGTCCTATTATTAGACCTAGCGTCCAGTGCGAAAAATGGCAGAATTATATATGTTTTTAAAAAAAATATAGATAACAGGAAAAAAAACAAAAAAACTCACTAAACATTCTTAAAAAATATGTTTAACATAAAATATTATTTAAAGAGGCTGTCTCGTGAACAATTATCCTCAGTTTTAAAACCAGCAACTCTATCTGAATACATGTGTTATTGTGTGTAATTAAATTTAGCATTGCCACTGAGTTAATCAATAAAATGTATCTGTATAGCACCACCTAATGTTGTTTTTGTTTTCTTATTTCTCTGTCCACCTTGCTGGGGTGGACGCACATACTCAGTTCCATCCTTCAACTACCTTCTGAGCTGTGATAGGGAGAGAGCTGCATCAGAAAGGGCACACACCCTAAGATGCAGCAGAAAGGACACACCTTCTGAGCTGTCAGCTTGACATAAATCTAGCAGAGTAATGAATGAGGAGATCTCTGGATCCATGTGAAGTACAGGGCTGGATCTAGTTTTGTTAGAGAAAGACTGTCATGTACGATATGATGTCTGATTTTAATTTTATACATTAATCATGGGATAACCCCTTTAAAAATAGGTCATTTTCTGATGGCACATTCCCTTTAACCACCTCCCGACCGCCTAACGCACGGATGCGTCCGGAAGGTGGTTTATACATTCCTCCTGGACGCATCCGTGCGTCATCTCGCGAGACGCGAGATTTCCTGTGAACGCGCGCACACAGGCGCGCGCGCTCACAGGAACGGAAGGTAAGAGAGTGGATCTCCAGCCTGCCAGCGGCGATCGTTCGCTGGCAGGCTGGAGATGTGTTTTTTTTAACCCCTAACAGGTATATTAGACGCTGTTATGATAACAGCGTCTAATATACCTGCTACCTGGTCCTCTGGTGGTCCCTTTTGTTTGGATCGACCACCAGAGGACACAGGTAGCTCAGTAAAGTAGCACCAAACACCACTACACTACACTAGACCCCCCCGTCACTTATTAACCCCTTATTCACCCCAGATCACCCCATATAGACTCCCTGATCACCCCCCTGTCATTGATCACCCCCCTGTCATTGATAACCCCTTGTAAGGCTCCATTCAGAGGTCCGTATGAATTTTACGGATCCACTGATAGATGGATCGGATCCGCAAAACACATACGGACGTCTGAATGGAGCCTTACAGGGGAGTGATCAATGACGGAGGTGATCACCCCATATAGACTCCCTGATCACCCCCCTGTCATTGATCACCCCCCTATAAGGCTGCATTCAGACGTCCGTATGAATTTTACGGATCCACTGATAGATGGATCGGATCCGCAAAACACATACGGACATCTGAATGGAGCCTTACAGAGGAGTGATCAATGACGGAGGTGATCACCCCATATAGACTCCCTGATCACCCCCCTGTCATTGATCACCCCCCTGTAAGGCTGCATTCAGATGTTCGTATGAATTTTACGGATCCACTGATAGATGGATCGGATCCGCAAAACACATACGGACATCTGAATGGAGCCTTACAGAGGAGTGATCAATGACGGAGGTGATCACCCCATATAGACTCCCTGATCACCCCCTTGTCATTGATCACCCCCCTGTAAGGCTGCATTCAGATGTCCGTATGATTTTTACGGATCCACTGATACATGGATCGGATCCGCAAAACACATACGGACATCTGAATGGAGCCTTATAGGGGGGTGATCAATGACAGGGGGGTGATCACCCCATATAGACTCCCTGATCACCCCCCTGTCATTGATCACCCCCCTGTCATTGATCACCCCCCTGTAAGGCTCCATTCAGACATTTTTTTGGCCCAAGTTAGCGTAAATTATTATTTTTTTCTTCCAAAGTCTCATATTCCACTAACTTGTGTCAAAAAATAAAATCTTACATGAAGTCACCATACCCCTCACGGAATCCAAATGCGTAAAAAATTTTTGACATTTATATTCCAGACTTCTTCTCACGCTTTAGGGCCCCTAGAATGCCATGACAGTATAAATACCCCACATGTGACCCCATTTCGGAAAGAAGACACCCCAAGGTATTCCGTGAGGGGCATATTGAGTCCATGAAAGATTGAAATTTTTGTCCCAAGTTAGCGGAAAGGGAGACTTTGTGAGAAAAAAAAAAAAATATCAATTTCCGCTAACTTGTGCCAAAAAAATAAAATTTCTATGAACTCGCCATGCCCCTCATTGAATACCTTGGGGTGTCTTCTTTCCAAAATGGGGTCACATGTGGGGTATTTATACTGCCCTGGCATTCTAGGGGCCCTAAAGCGTGAGAAGAAGTCTGGGATCCAAATGTCTAAAAATGCCCTCATAAAAGGAATGTGGGCCCCTTTGCGCATCTAGGCTGCAAAAAAGTGTCACACATCTGGTATCGCTGTACTCAGGAGAAGTTGGGCAATGTGTTTTGGGGTGTCATTTTACATATACCCATGCTGGGTGAGATAAATATCTTGGTCAAATGCCAACTTTGTATAAATAAATGGGAAAAGTTGTCTTTTGCCGAGATATTTCTCTCACCCAGCATGAGTATATGTAAAAAGACACCCCAAAACACATGGCCCAACTTCTCCTGAATACGGCGATACCACATGTGTGACACTTTTTTGCAGCCTAGGTGGGCAAAGGGGCCCACATTCCAAAGAGCACCTTTCAGATTTCATAGGTCATTTACCTACTTACCACACATTAGGGCCCCTAGAATGCCAGGGCAGTATAACTACCCCACAAGTGACCCCATTTTGGAAAGAAGACACCCCAAGGTATTCCATGAGGGGCATGGCGAGTTCCTAGAATTTTATATTTTTTGTCACAAGTTAGCGGAAAATGATGATTTTTTTTTTTTCCTTACAAAGTCTTATATTCCACTAACTTGTGACAAAAAATAAAAACTTCCATGAACTCACTATGCCCATCACGAAATACCTTGGGGTGTCTTCTTTCCAAAATGGGGTCACTTGTGGGGTAGTTATACTGCCCTGGCATTTTAGGGGCCGAATGCGTGAGAAGTGGTTTGAAATCAAAATCTGTAAAAAATGGCCGGTGAAATCCAAAAGGTGCTCTTTGGAATGTGGGCCCCTTTGCCCACCTAGGCTGCAAAAAAGTGTCACACATCTGGTATCCCCGTACTCAGGAGAAGTTGGGCAATGTGTTTTGGGGTGTCTTTTTACATATACCCATGCTGGGTGAGAGAAATATCTTGGCAAAAGACAACTTTTCCCATTTTTTTATACAAAGTTGGCATTTGACCGAGATATTTATCTCACCCAGCATGGGTATATGTAAAATGACACCCCAAAACACATTGCCCAACTTCTCCTGAGTACAGGGATACCAGATGTGTGACACTTTTTTGCAGCCTAGGTGGGCAAAGGGGCCCACATTCCAAAGAGCACCTTTCGGATTTCACCGGCCATTTTTTACAGATTTTGATTTCAAACTACTTACCACACATTAGGGCCCCTAGAATCCCAGGGCAGTATAACTACCCCACAAGTGACCCCATTTTGGAAAGAAGACACCCCAAGGTATTCGCTGATGGGCATAGTGAGTTCATGGAAGTTTTTATTTTTTGTCACAAGTTAGTGGAATATGAGACTTTGTAAGAAAAAAAAAAAATCATAATTTTCCGCTAACTTGTGACAAAAAATAAAAAATTCTAGGAACTCGCCATGCCCCTCACGGAATACCTTGGGGTGTCTTCTTTCCAAAATGGGGTCACTTGTGGGGTAGTTATACTGCCCTGGCATTCTAGGGGCCCAAATGTGTGGGAAGTATTTTGAAATCAAAATGTGTAAAAAATGGCCGGTGAAATCCGAAAGGTGCTCTTTGGAATGTGGGCCCCTTTGCCCACCTAGGCTGCAAAAAAGTGTCACACATGTGGTATCTCCGTACTCAGGAGAAGTTGGGGAATGTGTTTTGGGGTGTCATTTTACATATACCCATGCTGGGTGAGATAAATATCTTGGTCAAATGCCAACTTTGTATAAAATTTTTTGTAAAAGTTGTCTTTTGCCAAGATATTTCTCTCACCCAGCATGGGTATATGTAAAATGACACCCCAAAACACATTCCCCAACTTCTCCTGAGTACGGCGATACCACATGTGTGGCACTTTTTTGCAGCCTAGGTGGGCAAAGGGGCCCACATTCCAAAGAGCACCTTTCGGATTTCACCGGTCATTTTTTACACATTTTGATTTCAAACTTCTTACCACACATTTGGGCCCCTAGAATGCCAGGGCAGTATAACTACCCCACAAGTGACCCCATTTTGGAAAGAAGACACCCCAAGGTATTCGCTGATGGGCATAGTGAGTTCATAGAAGTTTTTATTTTTTGTCACAAGTTAGTGGAATATGAGACTTTGTAAGAAAAAAAAAAAAAAATCATCATTTTCCACTAACTTGTGACAAAAAATAAAAAGTTCTATGAACTCACTATGCCCATCAGCGAATACCTTAGGGTGTCTACTTTCCGAAATGGGGTCATTTGTGGGGTGTTTGTACTGTCTGGCCATTGTAGAACCTCAGGAAACATGACAGGTGCTCAGAAAGTCAGAGCTGCTTTAAAAAGCGGAAATTCACATTTTTGTACCATAGTTTGTAAACGCTATAACTTTTACCCAAACCATTTTTTTTTTTTTTACCCAAACATTTTTTTTTTGTCAAAGACATGTAGAACAATAAATTTAGATAAAAATTTATATATGGATCCCGCTTTTTTTTTGCAAAATTTTACAACTGAAAGTGAAAAATGTCATTTTTTTGCAAAAAAATCATTAAATTTCGATAAATAACAAAAAAAGTAAAAATGTCAGCAGCAATGAAATACCACCAAATGAAAGCTCTATTAGTGAGAAGAAAAGGAGGTAAAGTTCATTTGGGTGGTAAGTTGCATGACCGAGCAATAAACGGTGAAAGTAGTGTAGGTCAGAAGTGTAAAAAGTGGCCTGGTCATTAAGGGTGTTTAAGCTATAGGGGCTGAGGTGGTTAAAGGGAACCTGTCAACCGGATTTTGTGTATAGAGCTGAGGACATGGGTTGCTAGATGGCCGCTAGCACATCCGCAATATCCAGGTTCCATAGCTCTGTGTGCTTTTATTGTGTAAAAAACCCGATTTGATACATATGCAAATTAACCTGAGATGAGTCCTCAACGTGATATGAGTCAGGGACAGGACTCATCTCAGGTTAATTTGCATATGTATCAAATCGTTTTTTAACACAAAAAAGGCACACAGAGCTATGGGGACTGGGTATTGTGGATGTGCTAGCGGCCATCTAGCAACCCATGTCCTCAACTCTATACCCAAAATCCTGGTGACAGGTTCCCTTTAATTACCTATAATTATCCTCAGTATGAACTGAGTTTATAGTAACATTCCTGGGAACTAGGCCAGAGAATAGGTGTCTGCAACCTGGTGATCCAGCGCAGTGGTCTGTGTCCCTAGCGGTCTATTTCAGAGAAGGGATTACTGCCTGGATCTCTAGTGGTCTTTGGCACAGAAAAGGGTTATTAGCAGCATTCCTGGTGGTCTAAGACAGAGAAAAGGTTAGGCTTTGTTCATATATGTGTATTTACTACTCTTGTTCTGCTTGTTGTGCTGTGTGATGAACATGAACACCACCTCAGAGACCCCATTGACTATAATGCAGTCTATTGGTTTTCCATCAGGCAGCTCCACATTTTACTGGATAAAATAACACTGCACGCACCAGCAAATCCCTGGTGGCCTAGGGCAGAGAAAGGGTTAATATACAATCCATGGTGAGCAGTAAAAGGGTTTAAAGGGCTTGTCCAGGCTTTTAATATTGATGACCTATCCTCAGACCTATCAATATCAGCCACAGCAGCGGACAGGAAGAGAGAAGGGAGGCGGTACATGTGCACTGCGTGCGCTGTCTCCTTATAAAGCTGATCGGCGGAGGTGCCGGGTGTCCGACCCCTGCCAATTTGATATTGATGACCTATCCTGAGGATAGGTTATCAATATTAAAAGTCCAGACAACCCCTTTAATGTCCAAACCCATTGTTGTATAGTGGAAAGGTAAATGAGGTCCAGTGGATTACTCACCTCTCCAGGCTTCAGCATCTCTCAGCAAAGCTCAGGAAAAAAGGGGCAGTTTAGTGTGGATGGTGGGTTCAGAGTGGATCACGTGTGTGACCACGCTGGCCCACAAGGTATAAGGACCAATGGCACATTAAATGATAGCAACTTTGGGCAGCCATTGGCCATAATCTAATCTCGGAGGAAAAAGGATCAGTAAAGATACTGACTTCTAAGCATATTAGTCCACACCTGAATGCAGCAGAAGGTGGACCAGACAGATAAACAGCAGGGGGCACTCCCGTTGAGGAAAATGTAATATACATTTAAAAAATCACTTTTATGGTGTGGATATTGCAATAATATTTAATTTGAAACGGTCTATTCTGTTATATAATGATTTTCATATAATGATACTTTTCAAGGAATAACCCCTTTAAATCCTGCCATCACTTTTCAGCAAAGTTTGAAATATTTGACTGTCTTGCCAGTCTTGGATGATGTGGAGTATTGATATGAAGGTGTATAGGAAGAATATAGATCATAAAAGAACAGGAAGGATATGCTGGGAGAACCCTGGTCCTGTCCTGTAAGGTCTGTTCACACTATATGTGGCTTTTGCATGTGTTTTTTCCTGTTGTATTCTGTGTGTTTTTGTCCTTCTCCGTGAACATTGTTGTATTTCTTGCACAAGGCACACAAGAACTGTGACGTGTGGAAATAAACAAAGCACCAGCAAAGGGCACATACAGTATATACACTCACCTAAAGAATTATTAGGAACACCATACTAATACGGTGTTGGACCCCCTTTTGCCTTCAGAACTGCCTTAATTCTACGTGGCATTGATTCAACAAGGTGCTGATAGCATTCTTTAGAAATGTTGGCCCATATTGATAAGATAGCATCTTGCAGTTGATGGAGATTTGAGGGATGCACATCCAGGGCACGAAGCTCCCGTTCCACCACATCTCAAAGATGCTCTATTGGGTTGAGATCTGGTGACTGTGGGGGCCATTTTAGTACAGTGAACTCATTGTCATGTTCAAGAAACCAATTTGAAATGATTCGAGCTTTGTGACATGGTGCATTATCCTACTGGAAGTAGCCATCAGAGGATGGATACATGTTCTCATTCTGTTTACGCCAAATTCGAACTCTACCATTTGAATGTCTCAACAGAAATCGAGACTCATCAGACCAGGCAACATTTTTCCAGTCTTCAACAGTCCAATTTTGGTGAGCTCGTGCAAATTGTAGCCTCTTTTTCCTATTTGTAGTGGAGATGAGTGGTACCCGGTGGGGTCTTCTGCTGTTGTAGCCCATCCGCCTCAAGGTTGTGCGTGTTGTGGCTTCACAAATGCTTTGCTGCATACCTCGGTTGTAACGAGTGGTTATTTCAGTCAGCGTTGCTCTTCTATGAGCTTGAATCAGTCGGCCCATTCTCCTCTGACCTCTAGCATCCACAAGGCATTTTTGCCCACAGGACTGCCGCATACTGGATGTTTTTCCCTTTTCACACCATTCTTTGTAAACCCTAGAAATGGTTGTGCGTGAAAATCCCAGTAACTGAGCAGATTGTGAAATACTCAGACCGGCCCGTCTGGCACCAACAACCATGCCACGCTCAAAATTGCTTAAATCACCTTTCTTTCCCATTCTGACATTCAGTTTGGAGTTCAGAAGATTGTCTTGACCAGGACCACACCCCTAAATGCATTGAAGCAACTGCCATGTGATTGGTTGACTAGATAATTGCATTAATGAGAAATAGAACAGGTGTTCCTAATAATTCTTTAGGTGAGTTTATATATAAATAAGGTTTCTAGTAGTCCTGAAACCAATGTGACAAGTTGATGTTTCAGATGAAGCACACACTGGTAGTATCCATGCAACAGAGACCTTCAATGAACCTGAAGAAGATAATCAGCTTTCTGATATCTTGATAATAGTGTATAACTTTTAGGGGGGGAAGCATTGTTATGGTAATGTGCAGGACATTCCACATTTTTCAAAGCTTCCCCGTCAGTCCAAGCACAAAATAGCCTTTGTATGTTGATGGTTCAAATGCCTTAATCTTTAAATTCTGATGCCTCTTACAACCTCAGCTAAAAATGACTTCCATTGGTGACCACGCTCTACATACACTGTAAGGCTACTTTCACACTAGCGTTTTGGCTTTCTGTTTCTGAGATCCATCATGGGCTCTCACAAACGTTCCAAAACTGATCAGTTTTGCCCTAATGCATTCTGAATGGAAAAGGATCCGCTCAGAATGCATCAGTTTGCCTCCGTTCAGTCTCCATTCCGCTCTGGAGGCGGACACCAAAACACTGCTGTCCGTCTGACGAAGCGGAGCCAAACGGATCCGTCCTGGCACACAATGTTGTATTCAATGGGGGCGCATCCGTTTTCTCTGACACAATCTGGCACAATAGAAAACGGATCCGTCCCCATTGACTTTCAATGGTGTTCAAGACGGATCCGTCTTGGATATGTTACAGATAATACAAACGGATCCGTTCATGATGGATGCGTGCAGTTGTATTATTGTAACGGAAGTGTTTTTGCAGATCCATGACGTGTCTGCAAAAAACGCTAGTGTGAAAGTAGCCTACATCACACAATAGTTGCCGTTCACCGGTAGTTATATAGTGATGATACAGATTGGGATAGAGTAGGGACTTTAAACGGGTTCTCTGGGCTTTTACTAAAATCCTTTTGTCTTCTAACATGTGGAAGTAACATCAGCTGCATTAAATTATAAAGCTGAACAGGAATATTTAGGAGCACATCCAGTCAGGACCAGGGTGGGACGGATTCATTGGGCCTACCAGAGGAAATTGGTCCAACCCCCACATCATCAATAAAGTCTAATAGACCCTAGTGGCAAGTTTTTGGCTCCAAAGTCAGCTCCAAAGTCAGCTCCAAATGTTTTGGGGCCCAATATGGTATCAGAGCTTGGGCCCACCAGAGGATCCTCTGGTACTCTGGTGAGCCAGTCCAACCTCAGCCGAAGAGGTCACAGTCAGTCCAGGTTGTCACGTGAGTACTGATACTGCTTCCAAAGGTTAGAAGGCAGAGAGATTTTAGTAAAAGCCTGGAGAACCACTTTAAGCTCCTGGGCCACAATCCAGAATCTGTAACGTGGCCCACCACACAGCCACATATGATACTGTTGTGTTGTTATGTGGCGCAGTTGTACTTGTGTCCAGGAACATCTAATGTCTCTGCAACAACTAGCCTACACCCCTAGTCAGGGATTAGAAATATGTTGTCAAGTCACTGAATAAACTCAACAAACTGGTGCTGAAGAAAGGGTATAACAAAACAATAACAAACACAGGTGCACTCTGCAGTATTACTAAATCCTCAAACTGATTTTAAAATTGAGAGATTAGTCAACATGTCCTACGGTGTAGAACATGTCTAAGCCCGGACACCACGACAAGGTTTCTCAAGTAGCCCGGGACCCTACACTCTCCTACCTGAGCCGTATGGGCGATACCAGGAGCCAGTGGGCAAATTACAGGAGCATAAGGCCGACTCACAAACAACTCACCAGTTACCTCCAGCATGTGGCCATGCTTGCAATGGGAGGAGGGAGGAGTCTGTGAGTCCCACTCAAGACTTGCTGATATGTCCCAGGCCTCACAGGTGCACCTAAATGTGACCTGTAGATGGAAAACAGGCACATTTAAATAGGAGTTTATACACCTCCAGGAATCTATATATACAAACTAAGAAGACAGGTTGGCATTAGCAGGAGGTGCTTCAAACCCACATGCAGTTGTGCATATATATAGGGGAGCAAATCCTGCACTTGTGGCCCGTTGCTAATGGCAATCCCCAGCAAAATGCATACAATGGAGGATGCCCGCGGCGAACCACAAGTACCACAATAGACATCCTACACACGGTAACAAGTGCGGATGTAATAATTAATATAACAATATAACAAAACAATAACAAACACAGGTGCACTCTGCAGTATTACTAAATCCTCAAACTGATTTTAAAATTGAGAGATTAGTCAACATGTCCTACGGTGTAGAACATGTCTAAGCCCGGACACCACGACAAGGTTTCTCAAGTAGCCCGGGACCCTACACTCTCCTACCTGAGCCGTATGGGCGATACCAGGAGCCAGTGGGCAAATTACAGGAGCATAAGGCCGACTCACAAACAACTCACCAGTTACCTCCAGCATGTGGCCATGCTTGCAATGGGAGGAGGGAGGAGTCTGTGAGTCCCACTCAAGACTTGCTGATATGTCCCAGGCCTCACAGGTGCACCTAAATGTGACCTGTAGAAGGAAAACAGGCACATTTAAATAGGAGTTTATACACCTCCAGGAATCTATATATACAAACTAAGAAGACAGGTTGGCATTAGCAGGAGGTGCTTCAAACCCACATGCAGTTGGTACTCTGGTGAGCCAGTCCAACCTCAGCCGAAGAGGTCACAGTCAGTCCAGGTTGTCACGTGAGTACTGATACTGCTTCCAAAGGTTAGAAGGCAGAGAGATTTTAGTAAAAGCCTGGAGAACCACTTTAAGCTCCTGGGCCACAATCCAGAATCTGTAACGTGGCCCACCACACAGCCACATATGATACTGTTGTGTTGTTATGTGGCGCAGTTGTACTTGTGTCCAGGAACATCTAATGTCTCTGCAACAGCTAGCCTACACCCCTAGTCAGGGATTAGAAATATGTTGTCAAGTCACTGAATAAACTCAACAAACTGGTGCTGAAGAAAGGGACATACATGGAGAGTCTCAAGATATAAAGTAAGGATGGTATGTGCTGTAGTGGTGTTCCCCAACTAAGAAAGCCAGCTGCTGCAGAACTACATCTCCCAGCATGCTCGAACCACCAAAGACGAGTGAAGTGTTCTGGGAAACATTGAACTAGGGATCTGTACTAATGGGAAGGTCTGATTTCTACACAAAGTTAGATTTTGAAGGTTTGTTGCCTCTTTTATACTCTTCATCTAAGATTGAATGAAAACCAGGCATACGTTCTGCAAATTTATTAGTTCATCACATTAAAATGTCACTGAGCTCTTGATGTAATGGAGACGTTACTATTATATTGTAAATGTTGCAGTTGTATAACTACTACTGCCAAACAGTACTATTAAGAGGTTAAAAGTTCACCAGTTCTGCAGAAGAGCTCAGCATGAATACAATTAGTGAATGTACCTGGTTCCCATTATGGTTGGAGAAAAACACAATAATGCGTTCATGTAGACACAGTAAATATAGTAAATACCCTTCCTTCTAGTGTACTTACTAATTTTGGCAGTGAAGTACTGAATTTACTAATGGAGAAATCAGTGGCATCTTGGGAAGTCAACTTATGTGGACACCTGCAGTAAGCACTTTCTATGATTGGACCATATGATTGGTCTTGGGGTCTTCTATAGTTCACTACTGGAACTTTGGGCTAGGTAAATAAAGGTTATGAAAATATGGTGCATAAAAAATGGTTAGCAGAGTAGACTTGCAGAACTGGGGACCTGAATTTGAATGTGCATGGAGTTTGTTCTCCCTATGTTTCTGGGGGTTTCCTCCAAGTTCTCCGGTTTCCACCCACACTCCAAAAGGCACGCTGATAAGTTAATATAAAGGTAAGAAACCTATATTTAGCCCAAAATCAATGTCTAGGACCCAACCTGACCATGTCATGAGAACCAAAAAAAGATGATGGGTCGCTTAATATACAAAAACACATGTAGAGCCAGCCAAAGTACTCACAAAATTCCATAATTTTTATTGATAATCACATAAAGACATGATTGACACAGACCACAATAAATAATTGACACAAGCCACAACACATTTAAAAAATTAAAAACCAAGAGGACTGATAGTGGGCTGTCGGTGTATCTTGAAAAAGTGCAAGTGCAATATTCGTGGTTGGCCACTAGTACAAAAGTTGGTTTAACCAAACAGCTGTAGCTCAATAATGCATCTTATCAAAATTCATCTGCAAATGCATGAAAAAGACACATTGCCATGTGGGTGATGTGACACACCACACAAAGTAACTAGGGCATAAGAGCAGCAAAATATCACATAACAAATACTGACCAACCTAGCTAGAACACCGCACACGACCACCACCAGTCCAATCGGTCCTCTTGGTTTTTAATGTTTTAAATGTGTTGTGGCTTGTGTAAATTATTTATTGTGGTCTGTGTCAATCATGTCTTTATGTGATTATCAATAAAAATTATGGAATTTTGTGAGTACTTTGGCTCTATGTGTGTTTTTGTATATTAAGCGACCAATCATCTTTTTTTGGTTCTCAGGTTAATATAAAGGCCCGTTTACATGGGAAAATGCAGAAGCAGATTTTCGGGAAGGGAGCGTTCCTTCCCGACAATCGCCTGCTCGTCAGTGGAGTACACTATTGCATTTACATTCAGCGATCTCTTCCACGTTATGGGAAGGAGCGGTGGCTAATGCCATTTCGCTCTTTCATCAGCGGCACTGTTACATCACCATATAATTGCTAACGAGCATTCCTATGAACGCTCATTAGTGATTATCTTGCAGATTCTTGGCCCATGTAAAGGGCCCTTAAGTGTGTGAGATTAGGAGATTAGATTGTGAGTCCAAAGGGGAGAGGGACTGATGACAATATCTGTACAGTGCTGCACTGGTGCTATACATATATACAATCAGGTCCATAAATATTGGGACATCGACACAATTCTAACATTTTTGGCTCTATACACCACCACAATGGATTTGAAAAGAAACACACAAGATGTGCTTTAACTGCAGACTGTCAGCTTTAATTTGAGGGTATTTACATCCAAATCAGGTGAACGGTGTAGGAATTAAAACAGTTTGCATATGTGCCTCCCACTTGTTAGGGGACCAAAAGTAATGGGACAGAATACTAATCATAAATCAACGCATAGACATCACCATACGCTGGGTTTCATCCCTAGTGGTGCTCTGCCAGGCCTCTACTGCAACTGTCTTCAGTTCCTGCTTGTTCTTGGGGCATTTTCCCTTCAGTTTTGTATTCAGCTAGTGAAATGTATGCTCAATCGGATTCAGGTCAGATGATTGACTTGGCCATTGCATAACATTCCACTTCTTTCCCTTAAAAAACTTTTTGGTTGCTTTTGCAGTATGCTTTGGGTCATTGTCCATCTGCACTGTGAAGCGCCATCCAATGAGTTCTGAAGCATTTGGCTGAATATGAGAAGATAATATTGCCCGAAACACTTCAGAATTCATCCTGCTGCTTTTGTCAGCAGTCACACCATCAATAAATACAAGAGAAGCAGTTCCATTGGCAGCCATACATGCCCACGCCATGACACTACCACCACCATGCTTCACTGATGAGGTGGTATGCTTAAGATCATGAGCAGTTCCTTTCCTTCTCCATACTCTTCTCTCCCCATCACTCTGGTACAATTTGATCTTGGTCTCATCTGTCCATAGGATGTTGTTCCAGAACTGTGAAGGCTTTTTTAGATGTTGTTTGGCAAACTCTAATCTGGCCTTCCTGTTTTTGAGGCTCACCAATGGTTTACATCTTGTGGTGAACCCTCTGTATTCACTCTGGTGAAGTCTTCACTTGATTGTTGACTTTGACACACATACACCTACCTCCTGGAGAGTGTTCTTGATCTGGCCAACTGTTGTGAAAGGTGTTTTCTTTACCAGGGAAAGAATTCTTCGGTCATCCACCACAGTTGTTTTCCGTGGTCTTCCGGGTCTTTTGGTGTTGCTGAGCTCACCGATGCGTTCCTTCTTTTTAAGAATGTTCCAAACAGTTGTTTTGGCCACGCCTAATGTTTTTGCTATCTCTCTGATGGGTTTGTTTTGTTTTTTCAGCCTAATGATGGCTTGCTTCACTGATGGTGACAGCTCTTTGGATCTCATCCAGAGAGTTGACAGCAACAGATTCCAAATGCAAATAGCACACTTGAAATGAACTCTGAACCTTTTATCTGCTCATTGTAATTGGGATAATGAGGGAATTGTCCCATTACTTTTGGTCCCTTAACAAGTGGGAGGCACATATGCAAACTGTTGTAATTCCTACACCGTTCACCTGATTTGGATGTAAATACCCTGAAATTTAAGCTGACAGTCTGCAGTTAGAGCACATTTTGTTTTTCATTTCAAATCCATTGTGGTGGTGTATAGAGCCAAAAATGTTAGAATTGTGTCGATGTCCCAATATTTATGAACCTGACTGTATGCAGTGAGCCCCTGAGGAGCTGGTGCAGAGGATGGGAGTGGTAGTCAGGGGCTGGCTGGGACGGGGGGCAGGGAGGCAATTGCCCCCCAGGTCGCCCTAAAGCATGTTAAAAATGGCCGCTGGGCTGTCTTTAACGCATATATATAATTTTTTTTATTCAATGGGGCGGGGGGGGGGGGGCAGTAGGAGATGAGTACTTCCATTGTGGAAGCGTTCATCTCCATATTCATCTATATCGCCGTCCTCAGGACAGCGATACAGATGGCTGTGCAGCGGCAGGGGAGGGAGAGGTGTCTCCCTTCCCTGTTCTTCTGATAGGCTGCAGGCACTAATGCCTGCGGCCTATCAGAGGCCGGTTCAGGCGGCGCGATGACGTCACACAGCAGGGACACAGGCCGGAAGAGGCCTGCATCGCATCACTGCTGATGGAGGTAAGTATTAGTGTTTTGTTTTTTTTCTTTGCGGGGGAAGCTGGCACTATGGGGGCATCTGGCATTTCTTACAGCCCCATTTTTTTGGGTGTGGCACTCTGGGGGCATTTATTTCTTGCCCATTTTGGGGGGGGACACTATGGGGGCATTTCTTACTGGCACATTATGGCGGGGGCACCATGGGGGAGAGGAGCACTATGGGGGCATCTGGGGGCTCTAAAGGGTCTTTTTTTTATTGGCACACTATGGGGGCACTAGTACATCCAGGGGAGAGCGGCACTATGTAGTACATCCAGGGGAGAGCGGCACTATGGGGCATCTGTTGGCACTACAGGGGCATTATTTGGGGGCACTATGGGGCAGTGGGGGCTCTAAAGGGGCCTTTTTTTAATGGCACATTATGGGGGCACTATGGCATCTGGTGGCACTAAGGGGGCATTTTTTACTGGCACATTATGGGAGGCACTATAGGGGAGAGCGGCACTATGGGGCATTATTTGGGGGCACTATAGGGGAGTGGAGCACTATAGGAGCATCTGCTGGGGGCACTAAGAAGGGGAATTTTTTTACTGCCATATTATGGGGGACACTATGGGGAAGGGGGAGAGGAGCACTATGAGGGCATTTACTGGGGCACTATATAGGGGTATTTTATACTGGCATACATTATGGGGACATTAGCTCAACTGCGGGCACTAAGCGGGGGTATTTCATGTACTGTCATATTATAGGGAGAATTATTACTACTAGGGTGTATAATGCGGAGCTTTACTACTACTGGGGGGCTATGAGGAACATGATTACTAGTATGGGCACTATAGGGGCATTATTACTACTAAGTGTGCTCTGGCAGAGAATTATTTCTATTGGTGGGATTTTCGGGAGCACTGTTACTTTGGGGGGCACCCTGGCATAGTATCAGCTTAGCACAATTATTTTTGGGGGACATTATCTTTATACTATTAGTGTCTGGGCGCAGTTATTTTAGAGCACTGTGTGCCAATAATTGTTGAAGGGGGCACTATCTGTGTGGTAGTAGTATTTCCAGGGGGACTGTTTCTGCAGTATAGTATTGGGGGTGGCAGGAAAGGGTGTTCAGAAGATGATGGAAATGTGGGAAACTAATGTCTGTTTGTCAATCTCTGCATCATGGCGGTCTGGTCTGAATGGAGAAGATAAAGAAAGAGAACGTCTACAACAAAGGTGACATCACTGGATGTAAGAGGTATGTGGCGCTATGTAGGAGAGGAGATGCTCCGGCTCCTCCCCCTGCCATTTGCAGAAGGAGGATTCAGAGCTGGGTGAGGACGGCCAAAGGGGGCAGCAGGCCACAGGCGGGTGGCAGATAGTGGGGGGGAACCACAGGCCTTGAGCAGGATCTGGGGAGGGAGGAGAGCAGAGGAGCACGCCCTCCCCTCTCCATATGATGTGTAGAGACTGGCCTTAACAATAGAATTTCAGCTGTACAGTGTTTGTTGGGAGTGGCCTATTATATGTAGGAGGGGCTTTTAATAATGGGTGGGGCTAAAAAAATTATGCGGCGCACTATGCGCGCCACGTTTTTCCATTCCTACAGGGCTTTTAGAAATGGCCAGGCAAAAGAATCGGCACAGCGCGCTACATTGGGGGGCAGTAAATGCAATGTGTTCCTGTATGAGAGAAAATAAAAGTCTGCAAAGTAATAATGGGCCACTTGACTGGATTTTCCCCCCAGGACTAAGGCTGCCAGCCCTCCCCTGATGGTAGTTGCCCTGATGAGGTGATGTGTCATGGTGTACTCCCTTAGGCTGTTACTTCCTGGGGATCAGTGTTGTGAAAAGATAGTATAAGGAATCAGGCCAAAATTACAATAAAAGTCTGTCTTTACTAAGTGCAAAACAGAAGTTGTAGTACATCCAGCAGTAGTATGTATACAGTGCAATTTCTCTTCCGAGATGATGAGGTATGATGGCTGGCAAAATGGCAGCTGTGGTATGCTATCTTGCTGATGTCTCTCTCCTGAACTCTCCTGAAATTTGGCACTTTTGGCTGTAGGTGTCCACTGGTTATGCAGGCTTTTTTTAGTTGACCTAGCCTGGATATGATCCAAGGTGATAGGCTTCTAAGCTGTAGTTCCTCTGGTTAGCCATGGTTGCTGGACAATCTGCTAACTGTAACAGTGTAGCTTTGCAATAGAACTGCAGCTTTGTCTTTGAAGTCTCTCTGGAGTAGTGGTCTCAAAGATGAGTTGAAACTCTGGTCCCTAAGGCCCTTGGAGCAGGAGCAATAGCATGTGCTTCCTTACTCCTCACATTCCTAACACTCCCCCTCTTGACAGGAAGTAGGACCAAACCACTCTTATAGAGTGGTTAGCCCATGTGTATACCATACTTCAACTGCTGGTGTACAGTGCAAACATGACATGACATTACAAATATTACATAACAAACCAAACTTTGTACATACCCCCAGTTCTGGGGATCTGCATATATATGCAACATACATAATTATGCAGCGAGCCCCTGAGGAGCCGGTGCAGAGAATGGGAGTGGTATTGTAGTACCCCAGAGGGGGCACTACCATTCCTACACCTAGCTACTGTCTTTAATGGCTACCAAAAAATGTAATCTGTGTATTTAATTATTGTGCCTTTATAATATTGTTATGCAACTGTTATTGCATATAATGTGCCTGGTTGTCCAGCAAGTGGCAGTGTATCTGGAAGAGAGTACCTTTAGATAGAATGGAACTTACAATTCCATTCTCCCTCTTTTTGGCAGAAGTGGGCTAGTTCTGCTTCCTACCAAGGGAGGGTTGGAGGAAGCTATGGTTGAGTTGAGAGTGGAGAAGTCGAGAAGTGGAATTGAGAATTAGAAGGAGAGAGTGAAGCAGCATGGTGTGGTGAGGAAGCGTTCCCCCCTCACTGCTGCAGGAGCTTTGGGAAAGTAGCTCAGAGAGCAGTCCACTAATTATATATAAAAGGACTTAATACCTCTGGGAGGGAAAACAGTGTCAAGGACACCCTACTCAACAAAATGGGTGAAAGGATACATCACTCTCATGTAAAACAGTAACTGAAGCTCATAGGAACCAGACTGAAGACAGAGACTAGCACAGCAGAGAGAGCTAATACAAAGTATTCAAGTTTACCAGTCAGTTTACCCTTAGCCTGCTGGAGCCAAGAGAAGGATCAAGCATTGTTTGGAAGACACAAGTTTATTGCACGTTTATTCAAGTAAAAACTGCTAAACTTCACCAAATCTACTTACTCCACCAACTACAACTACTTTGTTGCTATGGAACATAAACCCGAGGAGTAAGGCCCCTTTCACACGGGCGAGTATTCCGCACGGATGCGATGCGTGAGTTGAACGCATTGCACCCGCACTGAATACCGACCCATTCACTTCTATGAGGCTGTTCACATGAGTGGTGATTTTCACGCATCACTTGTGCGTTGCGTGAAAATCGCAGCATGCTCTATATCTTGCGTTTTTCACGCAACGCAGGCCCCATAGAAGTGAATAGGGTTGCGTGAAAATCGCAAGCATCCGCAAGCAAGTGCGGATGCGGTGCGATTTTCGCGCACGGTTGCTAGGAGACGATCGGGATGGAGACCCGATCATTATTATTTTCCCTTATAACATGGTTATAAGTAGGGGTGCACCGAAATGAAAATTCTGGTCCGAAACCGAAAATTCAGGATGCCCTTGACCGAAAACCGAAACCGAAACTGCCTTTTTGCCCAAATACTTTTAAAATACATTTTTTTAAATGATTGGCGCTGTTATGGAGAGGGGGATCTGTGGGTGGCGCTGTTATGGAGAGAGGGATCTGTGGGTGGCGCTGTTATGGAGAGGGGGATCTGTGGGTGGCGCTGTTATGGAGAGGGGGATCTGTGGGTGGCGCTGTTATGGAGAGTTAGATCTGTGGGTGGCGCTGTTATGGAGAGGGGGATCTGTGGGTGGCTCTGTTATGGAGAGGGGGATCTGTGGGTGGCGCTGTTATGGAGAGGGGGATCTGTGGGTGGCTCTGTTATGGAGAGGGGGATCTGTGGGTGGCGCTGTTATGGAGAGGGGGATCTGTGGGTGGCGCTGTTATGGAGAGGGGGATCTGTGGGTGGCGCTGTTATGGAGAGGGGGATCTGTGGGTGGCGCTGTTATGGAGAGGGGGATCTGTGGGTGGCGCTGTTATGGAGAGGGGGATCTGTGGGTGGCGCTGTTATGGAGAGGGGGGATCTGTGGGTGGCGCTGTTATGGAGAGGGGGGATCTGTGGGTGGCGCTGTTATGGAGAGGGGGATCTGTGGGTGGCGCTGTTATGGAGAGTTAGATCTGTGGGTGGCGCTGTTATGGAGAGGGGGATCTGTGGGTGGCTCTGTTATGGAGAGGGGGATCTGTGGGTGGCGCTGTTATGGAGAGGGGGATCTGTGGGTGGCGCTGTTATGGAGAGGGGGATCTGTGGGTGGCGCTGTTATGGAGAGGGGGATCTGTGGGTGGCGCTGTTATGGAGGGGGGGGGGATATGTGCACTGTTATGGGCATAACAGTGCACAGATCCCTTTCCCCATAACAGTGCACAAATCCCCCCTCCCCATAGCAGTGCCATAGACCGATCCCCCTACCCATAACAGCCCCGGCCCTGCTGCTCACAGCAGACTAATCACTCACTGCATCTTTATTTTACCTTACAATCGTGACGCTCCAGTAAGAACTCTGCAGGCAGAGCGGAGGGCGGCGTAACGTCACTTACTCACGTGACGCACCTGCTCCGCCCACTTTATGAATGAAGGAGGCGGAGCAGGCGCGTCACGTGAGTAAGTGACGTTACGCCGCCCTCCGCTCTGCCTGCAGAGTTCTTACTGGAGCGTTACGATTGTAAGGTAAAATAAAGATGCAGTAAACCGCCCGCCCGGCGCCCGCCCGCAGATGGTGGGTGACAAATCCTACACCCCATATTTTCGGCCGATATGTAACAATATCGGCCGAAATGGATTAGATACATTTTCGGCCGATATTTTCGGCTGCCGGAATTTCGGTGCACCCCTAGTTATAAGGGAAAATAATAGCATTCTGAATACATAATGCATAGTAAAATAGCGCTGGAGGGGTTAAAAAAAAAGAAAAAATCATATAACTCGCCTTAGTCCACTTGCTCGCGCAGCCCGGCATCTCCTTCTGTCTCCTTTGCTGAACAGGACCTGTGGTGACGTCACTCCGGTCATCACATGATCCATCACATGATCTTTTACCATGGTGATGGATCATGTGATGGATCATGTGATGACCGGAGTAACGTCACCACAGGTCCTGTTCAGCAAAGGAGACAGAAGGAGATGCCAGGCTGCGTGAGCAAGTGGACTAAGGTGAGTTAAATTATTTTTTATTTTTTTTACCCCTCCAGCGCTATTTTACTATGCATTCTGTATTCAGAATGCTATTATTTTCCCTTATAACCATGTTATAAGGGAAAATAATACAATCTACACAACCCCGATCCCAAGCCCGAACTTCTGTGAAGAAGTTCGGGTTTGGGTACCAAACATGCGCGATTTTTCTCACACGAGTGCAAAACGCATTACAATCTTTTGCACTCGCGCGGAAAAATCGCGGGTGTTCCCGTAACGCACCTGCACCTTTTCCCGCAACGCCCATCTGAAAGAGGCCTAACAGTATCCAGGTAGGAGCACCATGACAAAAACTATTAGGGCCACAGCATACCACTCGGCATTCTTAAACATTGGGACCCTCGGGGGCGGCACACTACAGTAGGGGCACTGATGAGGTGTTCTATGGGTTCCTGGGGATTGATTCAATGGAAAGAGGGTTTGAAGAATCAGGCCAGAAGTAAAAGTATAAACGTCTCTCTTTACTTACTGAAAAATATAACTTGTGGCACATCCTACAGTATTAAGTACAAAGTGCAGTTTCTGGCACCAGGTATGGTGGCTGGTTGTGTGGCAATTAAATGACACTTGCAGCCACTTGTAGATATGCGTGTCAACTGTGTGATAGAGACTTGAAGTTAATCTGGCCTGGAGGTGGTTTATGTGATAGATGTCTGAGCTGTAGTCCTTCACCTGCAGCAGGGTCTGTAAATCTGTGATTTTGCTGACTACTCTGCTGTCTAGGCACACTGAAGTTTCAGAAAAGCTGTTTGGGCTCTGATAATCTCACCGGAGTGATCGTCTTGGAGTAACAAGCTCTACAAGCAGGAACTCTGGCAATTGCTTCCTATCTCCTTCACTATCTCTCAGCAACTCCCCCTCCTGGCAGGATTTAGGACTATCCCACTCCTACCAAGATCGGGGGAATAGGGTGGTTGGCCTTGTTCCTGTCAACCATTGCCAACCATACCTTTTCGCCGGAATACACAGCAGAATATAACATGACATAGCATTATTAACGTAATTTGCAATTGCAGAAACCCCCAGGTGTGGAATATGGCAATTATATGGCGCTTCAAAGCCCTACAAATTATTACTAGGCCTCATGTCTACATATGTATTACAAATTTGTGTGGTATGGATACATATGGCCTAGAACTCTGTGGGCCCACAATATATTCCGTTTGTTCCAGCAAATTATAACCTGCTCTCTCAGATGAGATATTACAGAGGAGCATTACTTCTAGGAGAGAATATGGTGTCACAATATACTTAGTTTGTCCCCTCATGAGAAAGCAAATTGTTTTCTGTCTTTTGATAATATATATCAGAGAAGCATTGCCTCTAAGGGAGAATATGGTACCATTCTGTATCACATAGAGGGCCTACAGGTCAATAATACAGACTCCTACAGGCACTCATTACTCTATTTAGATTCTGCTTAGGGCAGGGGGTTCTGGCTCTTCCTAAGGAGATCAGCTGTGTATGGACACTTAGTGGCAATGCTCCATGGGAAAATAATATACAAAGTGGTATCTCCCAGACCAAAATAACTCACTGGTGCTACCTTATGGAAGTGGCACTTAAAAAGGTGGCAGTAACAAAATTGTTCTCTTTCTTTCAGTATTATGTATTATTTAGTTTCAAAAATCATTTATTTGGTTTTTGAGAAATTTAAACAGAAAAAAGACATACAAAACAAAGTCTTTTAAATAAAGTACAGAAACAATAATTAATGTTTAAGGCATATACATGTTTGTTCAAGATTCGATATATTCATCGCAGATGAAGTTCTATCAGGCCCTATTGAGGGCATCATGTAACAGATAAAGGTCCATACATCGAGTAATGTTTGACACGGGGGTTTATAAAGAAATACTATAGCGTATATCTGGGGCATAGGAGGAGGACAGCCAAGGCTCCCAAACCCTTTCAAATGAACAGAATGTATCCGTACGTATGGCAGATAATTTTTCACCTTGAAGAATTTTGTTAATCCTATCAAGGACCATCTGAAAGCAAAGTACATCAGTACGCCACTTAAAAGCTATGTGGATCCTGGTGGCCATCAATATGTGTTGGGAAAGTTTAAACTTGGCGGATGTCAGCCAATGTGGTTTATCGCCCAATAAGCATAAGGGAAGTGATGTAGGGTAATCACATTGTAAAACTGTAGACAATAGTGCAGTTGTTTGGGCCCATAGCCTTCTAACGATTGGGCAAGTCCACCAAATGTGGATCATAGACCCCTCTTCTTCACAACCTCTAAAGCAATTTGGGGAAACCTCTGGGTACATACGATTGAGTCTAGTAGGAACCATATAGGTTCTGTGGAGTATTTTAATTGAGGTTTCAGCTAGTGTGACCTGCCATGATCCTTTTGTAAGGGTCTGCGATCTCTGATACCATTTGGGGAACGAGGATTCCAGTTGCATGTCCTCCTCCCAGGCCTTCATGTAAGGTAGTTTAACCTCTTCGGGTTTTTGACAGAGTAAGCCATAGATACGAGATAATAGCCCCTGCCTATAAAGGGAATATGTGACTGATCTTTCAAATGGGGAGAATGAGATATTCCTATCCGCTATTTGCAATGACTTCAAGAAGGAGAATACTTGATTCAAACGCAAATTCTCTTCGGGTGGAGGGGAGTGCATCTCCTTGAAGCTGTCAATTGTTAACAATTTACCTCTAGATAAGAATTTATGAAGTATACATAATTGATTGCTCATCCACCATGAAAAGTTGCGATGTTGGAGACCCGGGGTGAACTGCGGGTTCCCTAGTAAGTGAGCTAGAGGGGTGGGTTTGGATTGAAGATTACTCTTGAATCTAACCGATCTCCACAGGAGTAATGAGTAGTATGTTAAAGGTGAAATAGACTTAATAGTACGCGGGATACTACCAACATTCCAGATCAAAGCTCTCCAGAAATATGGAGAGAGACTGGAGGCCTCCATTTCAATCCACAGGGGATGTAGTTTTGGATCTAGGTGGGTTAAGAACATTTGTGCCAGTCTGGCTGCTTTATAATACTTCGACATATCTGGGACAGATAGCCCCCCGACTGACTTGTGCCTACACATAATTGATTTGGCAATTCGAGGACGTTTATTCGCCCATATAAACCTAAGCACGTCTCCCTGAAGGGAATTATGTATTATTTAAGTGGACTCTGCAGGGCCAGCGTCAGCACCCGGCATACCCGGGCAAGTGCCAGGGCCCACTGTGCTTGGGGGGTCCCACTGTGCCTGCTCACTCCTGCAGCCTCGTCCTGGTCTTCCTCAAACTACCTGTTCTGAATTCTAAGGCAGCTTACCCCAGGAATGCAGACAATTTTCCCTGAGTGCACTACTGGGGTGGGCGGCCCCAGGACTCAGAACAGGGTAGATGGAGTTTTCTACTGAGCTAAAGGACCTTTCTGAAGTCATCCGCCCATGTGACTAGTGGGGGAGGAGCAGAGAGCTGTGTTCCTGTATGAAGAGGAGCCTGGCTGGAGTGTGGTGAGGCCTAGCTGTGTGGGTGTGTGTCGCTGTGTGTTTGTCCCTGTGTGTATGTCTGTGAGTGTGTGTGTCCCTGTGCGTGTCTGTCCCTGTGTGTGTGTGTGTCTAAGGCATTGCTTAGACTCCATACCACAGTCTAGCCAGTGCTTAATGGGTTACAGTTTAGACCACCTTCTTGTAAATGTTTATAATTCCCTTTTAAACCCCAGTCCATGTCTCCTCAGTACTGGGAATTAGTGGGAGTCATATTAGAAGGTAACAAAAGGTTGGAGCATAACTAAAGGTGGAATTCCCTTTTAACCTCTTTAGGACACAGGGTGTACAGGTACGCCCTGATGTCCTGGTACTTAAGAACACAGGGCGTACATGTACGTCCTGTGTATTTCCGATCACTGCCGCGCGGCGGGCGGGGATCGGAACAAGGTGCCTGCTCAAATCATTGAGCAGGCACCTTGGCTAAATGCGCGGGGGGATCCCGTGACCCCCCCCATGTCGGCGATCGCCGCAGACCCCAGGTCTATTCAGACCTGCGGTTTGCGGCTTTTCATGTTGCAGTCGGCGGCGGTGCCATTGGGTCCCCATGGGGCTGTAGGGGGGACCCGATGGCATGGAAGGCAGCGCGATGCCTTCCTGTGACGTGCCTGTGAGATCCAGCCCCCTGGATCCCACAGGCCGGAAGCTGTATGAGTAATACACACAGTATTACTCATACAGCCAATGCATTCCAATACAGAAGTATTGGAATACATTGTAAAGGATTAGACCCCCAAAAGTTGAAGTCCCAAAGTGGAATAAAAAAGAAAGTGAATTTTTTTTTCAAGTAAAAATAAACAAAAACGTCATTTTCCCCAAATAAAGTAAAAAAAAAATGGTAAAAAGTAGGGGATTTTAGGTATCGACGCGTGCGTATCGACTGACTCTATAAACATATCACATGACCTAACACCTCAGATGAACACCGTAAAAAATAAAAAATAAAAACTGTGCTAAATAAACAATATTTTTGTCACCTCACATCACAAAAAGTGTAATAGCAAGCGATCAAAAAGTCATATGCACCCCAAAATAGTGCCAATCAAACCGTCATCTCATCCTGCAAAAAATGAGACCCAACCTAAGATAATCGCCCAAATACTGAAAAAACTATAGCTCTCAGACTATGGAGACACAAAAACATGGGGTTTTTTTGTTTCAAAAATGAAATCATTGTGTAAAACTTAAACACAGGGAGAAGGGAAAGGAAAAATTCAGTGGCACTACGTAAGTACACCTCTGTGTGAATATGTCCGTATCAAACCCAGGGAAGGCAGCCATCTGTAAGGATCATGCAGAAGGTGGTGCTCAGCGTAGTACAGTGGTATGACGATGAGAGGTAGAGAAAAACGCGGCACTCACCAATTTTCCTTTGCTAGTTGCTGTTTATTGCAGGTAAGATAGCAGGCTGCGCAGGCAGGGGGGCGGGATGGCCACAGTGTGCGTTTCGCGCAAAGATAGCGCTTCTTCTGGCCGGATATGACGTGCAGGTGCATTGTGTAAAACTTACATAAATAAAAAAATTGTATACATATTAGGTATCGCCGTGTCCGTGACAACCTGCTCTATAAAAATACCACATGATCTAACCTGTCAGATGAATATTGTAAATAACAAAAAAAAACGGTGCCAAAACAGCTATTTCTTGTTGCCTTGCCTCAGAAAAAGTGTAATATAGAGCAACCAAAAATCATATGTACCCTAAACTAGTACCAACAAAACTTCCACCCTACCCCATAGTTTCTAAAATACGGTAACTTTTTTGGAGTTTCTACTCTAGGGTGCATCAGGGGGGCTTCAAATGGGACATGGTGTCAAAAAACCAGTCCAGCAAAATCTGCCTTCCAAAAACCGTATGGCATTCCTTTCCTTCTGCGCCCTGCCGTGTGCCCGTACAGCAGTTTACAACCACATATGGGGTGTTTCTGTAAACTACTGAATCAGGGCCATAAATATTGAGTTTTGTTTGGCTGTTAACCCTTGCTTTGTAACTGGAAAAAAAATATTAAAATAGAAAATCTGCCAAAAAAGTGAAATTTTGAAATTGTATCTCTATTTTCCATTAATTCTTGTGGAACACCTAAATGGTTAACAACGTTTGTAAAATCAGTTTTGAATACCTTGAGGGGTGTAGTATCTTAGATGGGGTCACTTTTATGCAATTTCTACTCTAGGGGTGCATCAGGGGGGCTTCAAATGGGACATGGTGTAAAAAAAAAAACAGTCCAGCAAAATCTGCCTTCCAAAAACCGTATGGCATTCCTTTCCTTTTGCGCCCTGCTGTGTGCCCGTACAGCAGTTTACGACCACATATGGGGTGTTTCTGTAAACTTCTGAATCAGGGCCATAAACATTGAGTTTTGTTTGGCTGTTAACCCTCGCTTTGTAACTGGAAAAAAAATATTAAAATGGAAAATCTGCCAAAAAAGTGAAATTTTGAAATTGTATCTCTATTTTCCATTAATTCTTGTGGAACACCTAAAGGGTTAACAACGTTTGTAAAATCAGTTTTGAATACCTTGAGGGCCATAAATATAGCATTTTGTTTGGCTGTTAACCCTTGCTTTGTAACTGAAAAAAAAGATTTCCCATTTAAAAAAATTTTTTACAGTTACAAAGCAAGGGTTAACAGCCAAACAAAACTCTATATTTATGGCTCTGATTCTGTAGTTTACAGACACACCCCATATGTGGTCGTAAACCGCTGTACGGGCACACGGCAGGGCGCAGAAGGAATGGAATGCCATACGGTTTTTGGAAGGCAGATTTTGCTGGACTGTTTTTTTTACACCATGTCCCATATGAAGCCCCCCTGATGAACCCCTAGAGTAGAAACTTCAAAAAAGTGACCCCATTCTAAAAACTACACCCCTCAAGGTATTCAAAACTGATTTTACAAACTTTGTTAACCCTTTAGGTGTTCCACAAGAATTAATGGAAAATAGAGATACAATTTAAAAATTTAACTTTTTTGGCAGATTTTCCATTTTAATAATTTTTTTCCAGTTACAAAGCAAGGGTTAACAGCCAAACAAAACTCAATATTTCTGGCTCTGATTCAGTAGTTTGCAGAAACACCCCATATGTGGTCGTAAACCACTGTACGGGCACACGGCAGGGCGCAGAAGAAAAGGAATGCCATACGGTTTTTGGAAGGTAGATTTTGCAGGACTGTTTTTTTGACACCATGTCCCATTTGAAGCCCCCCTGATGCACCCCTAGAGTAGAAATTCCCAAAAAGTTACCCCATTCTAGAAACTGCACCCTTTGGCCTCATGCACACGACCGTTGTTGTGTTCCGTGTCCGTTGTTCCGTTTTCCGTGATTTTCTGCGGACCCAGTTGAAAACTCGGATAATGCACCATTTGTCATCCGCGTCCGTGATCCGTGTTTCCAATCCGTAAAAAAAATAGGACCTGTCCTATTTTTTTCACGGACAACAGTTCGCGGACCCATTCAAGTCAATGGGTCAGTGAAAAAATACGGAGACACACAAGATTGTCATCTGCGTCCGAGTCCGTTTTTTTCCTATCGTTTGCAAGACAAACTTGACTTAGATTTTTTTTTCACTTTTCATGTCTGGTGATCCTCCAAAAATCAAGGAAGACACACGGAAACGGATCACGGAACAACGGAACAGCTTTTTGCGGACCGCAAAAAAATACTGTCGTGTGCATGAGGCCTTTAAGGTATTTAAAACTGATTTTACAAACTTTGTTAACCCTTTAGGTGTTCCACAAGAATTAATGGAAAATAGAGATACAATTTAAAAATTTCACTTTTTTGGCAGATTTTCCATTTTAATAATTTTTTCCCAGTTACAAAGCAAGGATTAACAGCCAAACAAAACTCAATATTTATGGCTCTGATTCTGTAGTTTACAGACACACCCCATATGGGGTCGTAAACCGCTGTACGGGCACAAGGCAGGGCGCAGAAGAAATAGAATGCCATATGGTTTTTGGAAGGCAGATTTTGCAGGACTGTTTTTTTTAACACCATGTCCCATTTGAAGCCCCCCTGATGCACGCCTAGAGTAGAAACTCAAAAAAAGTGACCCCATTTTAGAAACTACGGGATAGGGTGGCAGTTTTGTTGGTACTATTTTAGGGTACATATGATTTTTGGTTGCTCTATATTACACTTTTTGTGACAGGTTAGATCATGTGGTATTTTTATAGACCAGGTTGTCACGGACATGGCGATACCTAATATGTATACTTTTTTTTTTTATGTAAGTTTTACACAATGATTTCATTTTTGAAAAAAAAATCATGTTTTAGTGTCTCCATAGTATGAGAGCCATAGTTTTTTCAGTTTTTGGGCGATTATCTTGGGTAGGGTATGATTTTTGAGGGATAAGATGACGGTTTTATTGGCACTATTTTGGGGTGCGTATGACTTTTTGATCGCTTGCTATTACACTTTTTGTCATGTAAGGTGACAAAAAATTGTTTATTTAGCATAGTTTTTATTTTTTACGGTGTTCACCTAAGGGGTTAGGTCATGTGATATTTTTATAGAGTCGGTCGATACAGACGCGGTGATACCTAATATGTATACTTTTTTTATTTATGTAAGTTTTACACAATAACAGCTTTTTTAAAACAAAAAAAATGATGTTTTAGTGTCTCCATATTCTGAGCCATAGTTTTTTTATTTTTTGGGCAATTGTCTCAGGTAAGGGCTAATTTTTTGTGGGATGAGGTGACGGTTAGATTGGTGTGATATTTTTATAGAGCTGCTCGATACGGACGGGGCGATACCTAATATGTCAACTTTTCTATTTTCCCCTATTTTTTACCACTTTTTTTTTACTTTATTTGGGGAAAATAACGTTTTTGTTTATTTTTACTTGAAACTTTTAATTTTTGTGGGGGAAACTTAATTTCTTAATTTTCACTTTATTTTTCACTTTATTTTTTGTCCCACTTTAAGACTTTAACTTTTGGGGGTCTAATCCTTTACAATGCATTCCAATACTTCTGTATTGGAATGCATTGTCTGTATGAGTAATACAGTGAGTATTACTCATACAGCTTTCGGCCTGTGAGATCCAGGGGGCTGGATCTCACAGGCTCGTCACCGGAAGGCAGTGCAGATGCCTAAGGAAGGCATTGCGCTGCCTTCCATGCCATCAGGTCCCCCTACAGCCACATGGGGACCCGATGGCACCGCCGCCCGCCACCGCCGCAATAGATAAAAGCGACAAACCGCAGGTCTGAATTGACCTGCAGTTTGCGGCGATCGCCGACACAGGGGGGGGGGGGGGGTTCACGAGACCCAAAGTGCCTGCTTGAGCAGGCATTTACCCAAGGTGCCTGCTCAATGATTTGAGCAGGCACCTTGTTCTGATCACCGCCCGCCGGCGGTGGTCGGAAATACATAGGATGTACAGGTACGCCCTGTGTCCTTAAAAGGTTAATGTCCCCTAAAGGTGGCCAACACACATTAGATAGACGTTAGTTGACAATCTCATCAGGTGTCTGTCCATGTGTGTGTGTCTGTCCCTGTGTGTGTGTGTGTGTGTGTCTGTCCCTGTGTGTGTCTGTCCCTGTATGTGTGTGTATGTCCCTGTGTGTGTGTGTGTGCCTGTCCCTGTGTGTGCCTGTCCCTGTGTGTGTGTCTGTCCTTGTGTGTGTGTCTGTCCTTGTGTGTGTGTGTGTGTGTGTGTCCGTCACTGTGTGTGTGTCTGTCCCTGTGTGTGCGTCTGTCCCTGTGTGCTTTTATCCTTGTTTGCTTCTGTCCCTGTGTGTGTGTGTCTGTCCCTATGTGTGTGTGTCTGTTCCGGTATGTGCGTCTGTCCCTGTGTGTGCGTCTGTCCCTGTGTGCGTCTGTCCCTGTGTGCGTCTGTCCCTGTGTGCGTCTGTCCCTGTGTGTGCGTCTGTCCTTGTGTGTGTGTCTGTCCCTGTGTGCATCTCTCTCTGTGTGTCACCATCATCATGCCCACAGTAACATAGTACATAAGGCCGAAAAAAGACATTTGTCCATCCAGTTCGGCCTGTCATCCTGCAAGTTGATCCAGAGGAAGGGGGGGGGGGGGAAACTGTGAGGTAGAAGCCAATTTTCCCCACTTTTGGCGGGAAAAAAAAATTATTTCCCGACTCCAATCAGGCAATCAGAATAACTCCCTGGATCAACGACCCCTCTCTAGTAGCTATAGCCTGTAATATTATTACACTCCAGAAATACATCCAGGCCCCTCTTGAATTCCTTTATTGTACTCACCATCACCACCACCTCAGGCAGAGAGTTCCATAGTCTCACTGCTCTTACCGTAAAGAATCCTCTTCTATCTTTGTGTACAAACCTTCTTTCCTCCAGACGCAGAGGATGTCCTCTCGTCACAGTCACAGTCCTGGGGATAAATAGATAATGGGATAGATCTCTGTACTGAGCCCTGATACATTTATACATAGTAATTAGATCTCCCCTCAGTCGTCTTTTTTCTAAAGTGAATAACCCAAATTTTGATAATCTTTCAGGGTACTGTAGTTGCCCCATTCCAGTTATTACTTTAGTTGCCCTCCTCTGGACCCTCTCCAGCTCTGCTATGTCTGCCTTGTTCACAGGAGCCCAAAACTGTACACAGTACTTCATGTGTGGTCTGACTAGCGATTTGGAAAGTGGTAGGACTATGTTCTTATCTCGGGCATCTATGCCACTTTTGATGCAACCCATTATCTTATTGGCCTTGGCAGCAGCTGCCTGACACTGGTTTTTGCAGCTTAGTTTGCCTGTTTATTAAAATTCCTGGATCCTTTTTCATGTCAGTGTTACCGAGTGGTTTACCATTTAGTATGTACGGGTGACTTGCATTATTCCTTCCCATGTGCATAACTTTACATTTGTCAGTGTTAAACCTCATCTGCCACTTATCTGCCCAAGCCTCCAATCTATCCAGATCCATCTGTAGCTGTATATTGTCCTCTTCAGTGTTAATTACTTTATACAGTTTAGTGTTCCTATGTCTTGACACAGCTGCATCAGGACATTCTGTGAAGAAGAAGATGGAAGAGGAGGCAGCGCCGCCAGCATGGAGTTCGTGGGAGAGGCACAGGGAGGCACACTAAGGACGTAGGTAACACTACCACATTATCAGCACTAGTGTTATCTGTGGTTTTACATAGGACTGCAGGTAACACTATCACATTATCATTCTTCTCCTTTCACTTTCTAAAATTTAACATGGATAAAACAGAATTCATCATCTTTCCCCCGTCTTTCTCAACCCCCCCAACAGACCTATCTATCACGATCAACGGCTGCGAATAAGTAATGGTGGTCGTGCTGCCCAATGAATAGGAGTCCGTCAAGTCAAAGGTATATTGGATTTTCAAGCTTCTCACAATGCAGCCACACAATAAATTCAGCGGTCGATGCACCAGAGGACATCCAAACCGTTGTAATGAAAATATGGCGCACAATAGTGAAGTTCCACAAGGATATGTTTCCCAAGGATATTTATTATACTCACAAGATCGTGAATGATAAAAAGCATAAAACATAGGGGTTCCTCGTGTAGCACTCGGCCTAGGTTTCGCCAGTCAGCTTCGTCAGGGGCGATAAAACAACCCTTTTCAGGTGTGGTATTTAAGGGCAGTGCATAAAGCACGCCCCCTTTTTCTCGAGGTTACAACTTATTCTTAAAACAAGCATAATCTTTTCCAGCAGTAACATACGATACATAATTCGATAAAAACAACATATATAATCTCTCGAAAATAAAAAGAGATAAAATCGCAAAAATTTAATCAATCCTCCTTTTCATTCCAAATAACCACCCTTTCCATATGACTCTTCCTCCGATCACATGGTCACTTTCATCCAATGAAATTCCACAACTCCTGTTATTCTAGTCACATGATGTCGAGGTGTACACTTCTTTTCATTCATACAAAGGTCACCTGTCCACACAATCCGATCACGTTCTGTTTTTCATCCAATTGAATCCTACACCTGTCCACCTAATCAAAATATCACATTGAACCTTCTGTTTCATTAATAAATATTAAATCGAATATCAATCGAATCCATCTTTGACAGAGCGAATATACTATCATCAATGAAAATTATTTTAATCTAAAATTCACCAGTGAAATTAGTGCTGTCAGCATTAATTTCCTAGATTTGACCATTTTCATTGAAGGGAACTCTATGAAAACCAAAAGTTTTTTAAACCTACTGATGTGAATGGCTATATAGACATGGACAGTTGTCATCATGCCCCCTGGAAAAACAATATCCCAAAAGGGCAATTTATCCGAATTCGGAGAAACTGCACTGATCTTGGTGACTATAGAGAGCAGAGCCAAATAATGCAGAATAGATTTGAGGAGAAAGGTTACGATCCTAACCAACTTGAAAAAATAAAGAAAGAAGTGGAAATGTGGAATAAAAATAAGAAAAGTGCTACAAAAGAGTCGATGGATTTTAGATTTGCATTTATTACCCAGTTTAACACATTTGTGGGCACTTTAAAAAATTCTCTGCACAAGAATTGGTATACATAAAAAAATGACCCTGTATTAGGGCAGGTTCTTCCTGATCGACCATCTGTTATTTATCGCAGAGCATCGAATATACGAGACACCTTGGTCCACGGCTTTATTTCTACCAAACCAGTGAAAAAAGAAAAAAAAAATTCACATGGTGCGGTTTCTGTATTTCTTGCAAGAACCGCACCAGAGAGGACAAAAAAATGAAAAATTTACAACTCGCTACCTCTAGAGCGGGTTTGGTACATAAGGTAAAAGGTGAGATGTCATGTGAAGAAATGGGAGTAGTCTATTTACTGGAGTGCCCATGTGGGCTCTAGTACGTAGGCAGGACCCTCCTAAAACTCAAAACACGAATACAAGAGCACATTGGCAATATCAAAAAAGGATTGGAAAATCATAGTGTCCCGCTCCACTTCAAATTACATCATAATAAAAACCCAATAGGTATGAAATTCATGGGATTAGAAAAAGTCAGTTCGAACTGGCGGGGGGGGGGGGGGGGGAGGGAACCGGTATTTGAGATAAATCATAAAGAAGTGGAGTGGATATTTAAAATGGACACTTTGAAACCGGGTGGGCTGAATATCGATTTCGATCTCAAGCCATGCTTGGTTGAATAAGTAAAGCTTGTGGACCGTCTCCTGTATATTCGCTCTTTTAAAGATGGATTTGATAGATATTCGATTTAATATGTATTAATGAAACAGAAGGTTCAATGTGATATTTTGATTAGGTGGACAGGTGTAGGATTCAATTGGATGAAAATCGACACGTGATCGGATTGTGTGGACAGGTGACCTTTGTATGAATGAAAAGAGGTGTACACCTCGACATCATGTGACTAGAGTAACAGGAGTTGTAGAATTTCATTGGATGAAAGTGACCATGTGATCGGAGGAAGAGTCATATGACCACTTTATCAATGGAAAGGGTGGTTATTTGGAATGAAAAGGAGGATTGATTTAATTTTTGCGATTTTATCTCTTTTTATTTTCGAGAGATTATATATGTTGTTTTTATCGAATTATGTATCGTATGTTACTGCTAGAAAAGATTATGCTTGTTTTAAGAATAAGTTGTAACCTCGAGAAAAAAGGGGCGTGCTTTATGCACTGCCCTTAAATACCATACGTGAAAGGGGTGGTATTATTGCCCCTGACGAAGCTGACTGGCGAAACTTAGGCTGGGTGCTACACGAGGAACCACTATATGTTTTATGCTCTTTATCATTCGCGATCTTGTGAGTATAATAAATATCCTTGGGGAACATATCCTTGTGGAACTTCACTATTGTGCGCCATATTTTCATTACAGCGGTTTGGGTGTCCTCTGGTGTATCGACCCCTGAATTTATTGTGTGGCTGCATTGTGAGAAGCTTGAAAATCCGATATACCTTCGACTTGACGGACTCCTATTCATTGGGCAGTGCGACCACCATTACTTATTCGCTTGAACTTTATGTGAACTTGTCACGCGGTGGATCTGCAGCGCCGATAAGTACCCTACAACGTTTTGAGAGACTATTTATTCTCCTTATTTTAAGACGATCAATGGCTGCACCCTCTCCCTGGTCAACCAAGTCCGCTGCCCTGGAGTGACCTTGGATTATGCCCTTTCCTTCCGACCGTACATCCAAGCCCTTTCCAACACCTGCTGCCTCCAACTCAAAAACATCTCCCGCATCCGCGTTTTCCTTAACTTTGAATCTGCGAAAATGCTTGTACATGCCCTCATCATCTCCCGCCTAGACTACTGCAACATTCTCCTCTGTGGCTTTCCATCTAGCACTCTCGCACCCCCCCAATCTATCCTCAACTCTGCTGCCCGACTAATCCACTTCCCACCCTGTTACTCCTCTGCCTCTCCCCTCTTCCAATCCCTTCACTGGCTCCCCATTGCCCAGCGAATTCACTTCAAAGTACTAACAAATACATACAAGGCCGTCCACAACCTGTCCCCTCCCTACATCTCTGAGCTACTTTTCCGATACATCCCCACACGCAATCTCCGATCCTCACAAGACCTCCTTCTCTCCTCTCCTCTTATCACCTCTTCCTACAATCGCCTCCAAATTTCTCCCGTGCATCCCCCACACTCTGGAACTCGCTACCCCAACATATCAGATTCTCACCTACAGTGGAATCCTTCAAAAGAAACCTGAAAACCCACCTCTTCAGACAAGCCTACAACCAGTGACCCTGCTGCCTCTATACCACCATGACCAACTTCATCCTCACCTACTGTGTCCTTCTCCAATACATGTAGATTGTAAGCCCTCATGGGCATGGCCCTCTCTCCTTCTGTACCAGTTTGTAACTCGTCTTGTTTATGATTAGTGCAATTGTCTGTATTATGTATGTATACCCCTTTTCATATGTACAGCGCTATGGAATGAATGGCGCTTTAATAATAAATAATAATAATTATCAGCACTAGTGTTTTTTGTGGTTTTACTTAGGACTGCAGGTAACACTAACACATTATTAGCACTAGGGTTATCTGTGGTTTTACATAGGACTGCAGGGGACATCTACTATATTATCTGTACTCAGAGAGTTATCACTGTGTAAGGGGGCCCACTGAGACTTTATCGCCCAAGGGCCCACATGAACCTGGAGCCGGCCCTGGGACTCTGGTTGAGTAAACAAAAAAGACATGTCTAATGGTAGATGATCTGAAATACAGTTTGCATTGAGGAAACCCAGGTCTCTATATCTCACTGAAAAGATATACAGGGGCATCGCTAAAGTCTTAAAAGATCAGGGGCACAAGCCCCAATGACTATGTACAGGACCACCCCATTCTCCCCGCCCCCCCCCCCAAAAAAAAACCCATCCAAGGACGAATGTTATCTGATCTAGTGACTCACTATTCTGCCCAGACCTCCATGACTCATCTCCTCAGTTTTCCATTATCCCCCCCCCCCCAACCTTTGGAACCCAAACTTTCTATCATGGTGCCTGTAACAGTGCAATAATGTAAGTCGGCACTCCAGTATCCTTGTGGGGTGCGCGTCTTAGAAGAGGCATCCTGTAATAACTTATAGAAGAAAAAGACTGGCACTCACTTGCTTGTAGTACGATGGTGTGTTTATTGCCACTTTATAACCTCATATGATGCGTTTTGGCTATAACAGCCTTCCTCAGACATGTAACAGTATAACACTCCTGCCACCAATAACACTGTGCCTACTATGTAGCATAGTGCCTGAAAATACTCCAGATATAACAGACACATGACTGTAGTCACCCCAAGGGTAATATTGTCATACAGATACGGTAGTTTCTCAATAATAATAGTCGCAAACATAGTGCCCCCCCCCCCCCCCAATAATTGTGTTAATGAGAGTACCCCACGTTGTAACAGTGCCCAATGTCCCAATTCCCTGCTACACATCAATGAGAAAAAGGTAGCTATAAGCAGTCCCAATGTAGTAATTTCATTGTATAATTCAATGGCATCTAGCACTAAACTCTCTCCCTGCCTATGAAAGCTGCATTATGATGTGTCATCTGAGGACAGTGCAGGCAGATTTATGGAGATGATATGATCTTTGCTGAAGCCGTTGCCTTGGCATGGAAGCATTAAAGCCCCATTGTCAGTGAAGCAGAGCAGGGAGACAGACGGGCAGTCTTGGCATTTAAAGGTCCTCTTGGAAATATCCCATTCACCATAATATAAGAATGATATTCCTCTTGGGCTACAAGCCCATTCCGGCCTGTACCTGAACTGTCTGCTAGGCGTGGCATTTGGGCATGATGATGTTAAGAGGCCAGCTTGTTGCACATTTAAATGCAGCTCTCACCTCCTCTTACTGACAGGCAGCTATTGATAAAGAATAGTTCTTTCCCAATAATTGCCTTCTTAAGGTGCATTTACATGCACTGACCAAGCAGGCAATTATCAGTAAGGGATCGTTCCTTCCCCATAACTGCCTGCTCATCAGTGTTGGAAAGAACTGCATATACGCTGTTTGTCCTTATACAGATTCATTGTTTTTGGGCATCAGCACAGAACAATCTGCTGCCCATAAACAATGTTTTAATTTGCCGCATGAAAGATTATTTCACCTGATGAAGAACCTTTTTTACTTGTTTATCGGGTGATCAGCAGCACATTTACTCGGGCAGATTTTCGGGAACGAACATTCATAGTAATGATGGTTCTCGATAATCGTCCTGATAATTGTGCAGTGTAAATCTGGCTTAAAGTGTAACTGTCATTCTTTTTTTTATTTTTGTAATGTATAGGGGCAGTGATACTGACCATTTTTGTAGTATACTTTAATTACTGAAATCGCACTTTTCTATTAGAAAAATAGCTGTAAAGTGGTCTATTTTGAGCCTTAGCAATGCTCCTCTGTCTTCTGTTTACATAACTGTAGAGATCTGTTCAACACTGACTGTGAGGAGCGTTGCTAAGGCTTAAAATGGGCCACTTTACAGCTACTTTTCTAATAGAAATGTGTGATTTCAGTAATTAAAGTATATTACAAAAATGGTCAGTATCACCGCCCCTAGACATTACAAAAATAAAAATAAATGACAGTTACACTTGGGGACCAAATTTCCAAAGCAAAAAGGCAGCACTCCGTTCCTTAATTTAAAAAAGTGTATTTACCCATATTGCGATGTTTCAGCTTCAACCGGAGACTTTTTTTTTTAAATCACGAATGGAGTGCTGACTTTTCCTTTATACAGTTTATAATGAATTTCGGAACAAATTTTGTATCAATATACATTATAACAAAATGTTATTTAAATTTAAAAAATAGTTACATTTGGAAAGGATATAAAGGCAGGCTATAAAGGCAATGTGAGAATTTTAAGAATGTTTTAAAAATTAGGTACCAACGAACTGATACATGAATTTCACATTGTTATGATGCTGATTATTAGTTTTGTTTAAAGCTATGTTTGGAAATCCTAAATTTGTATGATCAAATAATCAGACAAAAGAGAAAAGATGCTAAAATTCCTTTTTGTTTCAACTATAGGAAATTGAGAATAAAGAATCATAATGGATTTGTTGGCAAAAACATCTGTCAAAATACTTCTTTCCATCTCTCTTTTTTTTTTTTTTTTTTACTTATTAATGATCAAATCTGCCTAAAAGGATGGGATAAATGAAGATAGGTGAGTAAATAAATGTTAAAATTCCCAATTAAGAATAAATTAATTACATTCTTCATCATATTAAATGTTCACACAAAAAGTAGGAATTGTATTTATTTATTTATTTATTTTCTTTATTAAAAATCACAAAAAAAAGAAAAAAGATTTCTGTATTCCTGTCTAGATATTACCAATTGTATTAATCTGAGATCTGTACAAGGCCGGTGCATTCTTGTTGTTTGCCCATACTGGCGAATCTAAGTTTTAGATTTTTTCATCAAACTACAAAATTCTACACAAGTGTATGGCCATTTACTTCTATTGCTGACTCTACTATAGCCAGCTCCCACTTATTGGAGAGAGCACCTTTTCAGAATGTTGACCGTAGTTCGGCTCTGATGCTGTACGCCGAAGGCTTTCTGCCAGCGTCTTCCTAGTCTTCTCGGCCTCATCCTACATCTTTTGCCTCAAGCTCTTCAAGGTTTGAACAGCTGTGAATGGGGGTTTATTCTGTCACAACAAAGCCCCCTCCCCTTCCCCCACAGACTGACTGTGTAATGGAGCTTGCTGATGCATGAGACATTGGAGAAAGCTAATGAACCCTGCCCCCACTCCACCCTGCCATTCAGCAGATGGAGGGGGAGGTAGAGAAGCTAAGCAGGTGGATGGCGGATGGAGAATGCAACTATGCAGTCAAAAGCCCCCAAAAATAAAAGGCCTGATGGTGCTGAACTGGCTAGTCTAGGCATATATAATTACATATATATCACAAGAAAGATGAGGCTTAAGGAGAAACATTAGCCATTATCTATAAAACACACCTGTTTCCAGTATTATTTCTTTACATAGTGTTACCAGTGGGTACCAGGCTGCACAGCCAAGAACAATGTGGTCTCAATGAGTTCCAGCTGAATAGAACGTACCACTTTATTACTAGTCACTGAGGAACATGGAGAATTTTCCACTGATAAGGATCACTTGGGTGAACTATACCTTCCAATGAGCTATAGAATCCCGGTCGCCTTGGTAGCCCCAGCAGCTAACAGATATACGCAACCACAAAGAGTCTGAAGGAAAAGTCGAGAGGTATTTTCTTACAGCCAGAACACAAAGACACAGCCAGGCACAGATTTTTTTTTTTTTCTGGTCGGTTACTGTAATCTTTTCAAGAACAATCTGTCTTCCTAAAGAAAATAATAAAGTCTTGATGTTTAATGTAATTTTTTTTGTTTTTCAGTATCTCAATATTCTTTTTAAATGTTACTAACAAAACGGTGTGTCATGTTTTTGTGTAAATTAAAGAAAATTTTATGTTTACATTTTTGTGACATATGTTCCTTAAAAAAATTAAGAAGAATTAGAATATTTTTATTCAGATTATATTTTTACAAGCTTTCAAATACCAAAACATCACAATTTAAGTATAAAATAGAAATCAAAAAGTCTCAGAGTCGCTAACTCCCAAACAAAATAAAATTGAAATCATATGTTTCTGTCAGACAACATGTATAAATTTCTACATTTTCAGAGTTGGTTTTTATATTCAGCCATAGACTTGAAATATTAATTGATGCTAATTACTTTATAATGACTGTATATAATTTTGCAATTTTCCAAATAAAGATAGGAATGCAGCCAACACTAAATGTATTGTTAATTATCTATTAATTCCTTGAAGCTTGCACACAAAATTATAGAAATGATGATGATATTTCTTAAGAAAAGCTTTCAAAGATGTTCTGCCGTTCCCAGAGGACGACTGAACAAATCTTGCAAAATGAATTATTAGCTCAATTAAAAATATTACAGTAATATCCAGAATAGTGGTATACTATTTCTGCTCTAGATATACAGTGATGTTGGACTAATATGTCTACAATACTTTCAAGATTCCAATATAGGCCATTTTCTGTTTCACTTGTATGATTTAAAATGTTTAATCTCGCTGATTTCTATCTCAAAATTTCGTTTCTTAAAAAATGCAAAATAAAAAAATGTATTAAATGACAGTAAGTATTTTAGGAATTTTCAGTTTTTTTATGCAAATTGTATTTTTAATTTTTTTTGTGTGTTGTGCATTTTTTCCCAGTGAATATGCAAAGAGTACCAGTCATCGACCAATTACACATCTATAATGCTAATTTCTCATCTACTGGTGTATAATTCATTCGTTTTACCAGTCATTATAATAATGTCTAATATATTATTTTTTTTACAAGGGAAAGAAAATGATAAACAGCAGAAGCTTAATCTCATAATTTACTTCTGTCCTTGCAATTACCTCTGTACATTGTGCCAAATGCTACTTTTTTGGGGGGAGACAATGCAATGGCATAATCTTTCGATATAGCCCATTATAGTGCATTGTGTGAGCAGGAGAGACAGAAGATGAGTCCTCTAATGAAAGGGAAGGGTAAGCAATTGGTGAAGTGGACAGATGGCTGCAGATTTTAAAAGGGAATTCTTAAATGAGATGCACAATGTCACTTTAATAAGGGGAACCTAGGTAAATCGACCCTTCCAGTTTCCAAATAATTACATTTTGGGGTATTAATGGTAGCGTATTTTTTTAAATTTTTTATTCTACTAATATTTTCAATAATTCACCTGAATTGGATTTTGCGGAGAGATACAATAATTCATTACTGTAATGTATTGGTCATTTTTTGGGGGGAAGGTACCGGTACTTGTATCCCAAATTAAACAGATGCATGAAATTTACGATTGGCAGATAACCCTGTGAATTTGAATTAGAGTTGGCAGAAAAGCTTTCCCTTGGGAAAATGTACCAGTGAAGCAGGCATAAGCCTTGGTTTGGCTTGGGTATGTCCCAATATAGAGCTGAGCCATCTGGCCACTGTAGCAAGTGACAATATCCAGAGTTGAGACATTATTAGACCAGTCTGTGTGAAGGAAGAAGGAGGGGTTGTGAGAACCTTAATTAACCCAGTCACTGCCAATTGGCCCATGTTGTAGTACAATGGCTTTTGGGAGAGTTATTACATCTGCTTTGAGTATTGTAAGATGTGATGTGATTTTTTTTTGCCTATAGCGAGTTAAAACCTCTCAATTAGAATTTGCAAGAAGTCTCAATTGAACATAATACTACAATTGAACGAAAATTAAAATACTACAGTTTTAATTGTAAATTATGTTTCCCATTCAGATTTTTATTAATTTTATAAACTTTAAGGGCTTGTTTATATCGGCGTCGGAGGCTCTGTACAGGGACCTCCATTGCAGATTCCATCAAAAACAGCTGAGAAATATGTCCTGAACGCAGTACTTTTTTTCCTGCTTAAAAAAGCAGACTCCTGGATGGATAACAAATGAATCCCATTATAGTCAAAGTAATCTGTTTGGCTCCATTCATGTTAGTTATGTGCCAAGTCCGGCACTTCCATTATTTTCTCTTATAATGGAACAGAAAAACAGAAATCCACAACAGACCTGATAATCAGTGAATCAGCATGATGCACCATACGTATTATAAGCTCTTCCCAGTATTGCAGTAAAAAAAGTAGATCTTTCCATAGTCCATAGAAAGAAGACAAAACTATAGATAATCCATGATCCCTATTAGGACCGGTTGTCAGAAAAAAGTCCCTGCCCTATTCTTGTCTCCTGTCTATCATTTTGTCAGAGACATCCCAGGCATACTGCTTGAATGATGTAATCTCACTTGCTCACATCAGGTCCACCTCCTGTCACATATACATGTACTTATGAAAGTAAATGAGGCGAGTTGCTATGTATGTATATGACCTGTCCTTTTTTTCTCTCTCAGCAGTGCAACTATAGGGTGCAGTTATTTCTAGATTGGCAACATGCAGTAAGCCCTTCACGAAAACTGAATTGAATTCTGGTGCAACCTTGGGGAGATAGAGATCTACTCTAACCCTACAGAAGGTTCTTAAACCAACAGTTATAAAGCTGCCAAAACAGAAGCCTACATACTCTACGAGATACATGACAGTTCAAGATATTTTAGTTTGAATGCATTTTTTTGTCCCAAAAATAACCAAACTAATGCTTTTATATAATAATTCTTTTTAATTGCCATGCAGTATATTTATACCAAGTTATTAAGGAGATCCTCATACATAGTCTTTACTTGTAATTAAAAACTTTCAGTAAAAAATATGCCTCTGATATCATATGACAGAAAGGTAATGGTGGTATATTCCATGGGACCAAAGGTATTCTAAGTATTGCTAAAGCTTCATTCATAACTCCGTTTGGTACCAGAGGAGTAGATTATCGGTGTTACCGTACCCCGCATCCAGCACTATTTTTCCAGCAGGAAGGAACCATTTATACCAGAAAAACGCTAGTTCGCCTCCACGTCTCATTACAGTGAATAGTGATCCAGCAGTGCCCAGTAGTGTCCGGCTATGCCAGAAATGTGACAGAAAAGGGTGTTTCTAGGCAGTTTAAAGGTGTTTTTGGTGGATTAAGGTAGGACTTAAAATGTTACGTAATTTGGGATTCAAATGTTTGAGGGTTCAGATAACAAGTCCTGTCAGAACTGTAATAGTGACCATATTTGTAGTCTCCTAGCTTTCTCTGAAAAATATATCTGTCACACCACTGAATAGAAACTAATGTCAATCAAAAGGGCAACTAACTGAATTTAAAATATATATTTTTATATTGGGAACATGGGTGTAACTCAGAGCAGAGGTGATAGCCCAGGCCTTGTAGTTTCTCAGAGCAGTAAGCCCAGGCCTTGTAGTTTCTCTGCCACATAGCAAAACTCCAGTATTATAAGTTGCCATGGCAGCCTTTGTACAGAATCTTTATAGGGGCTCGCAAAAAGAGTGTGCTAGTGCCCTAAGGGCACTTTTGAGACCATTTACTGGTGGAACTGGGGGCAGGCAAGTATGTTATACATATACATTTGAGTCATATTATTATGACCACCAGCTAATATCCAGAGTATACACTGTGTGCAGCATGGACAGCAGCTAGATGGGCTGGGAATGACTCAGTACAGTCCGGGTAGGTTGTCACAGGTATCTGGAGCCATGCTGACTGCAGTGCATCCCACAGCTGCTAGAAGGTGGGTGGGGGGAGGATCCATAGAGCGAATACAAAGATCAAGGTGGTCCCACAGATGCTCAGGTGGGTTCAGGTCTGGAGATTTAGGGTGCCAGAGTAGTATTTGGAAGCCTTGGTCATGCTCTTCCAACCAATGTCAAAAATCAGCATGTATGGGTGTATGTGATCTGAAAGGATGGATTCATACGCAAAGTGGGCCCAGAGAATGCAACGAAAATATTCCCCAGACCATAATGCTGCTTCCACCAGCTAGCATTCTTCCAGCCGTGGTTGCAGGGTGTTTATTCTCTGATGTTCCTCTCCTGACACGCCAACATCCATCAGTTTATGAAGCAGAAAATGTGACTCTTTGGATAAGGCAACCCTTTAGAAATCAGCGGAGGTTCAATTCTGATACTGCTGTGAAAATTGAAGTCTTTTCTACCAATGCAACTTTGTTAGCAGAGACCATGTGTCTGCTTTGGAGCCCCATACACTGCATTATTCGCTGAACTGTTGTTTTAGATAGGTAGCCCTCTGGTTCATTTTGTTCCTCTGTAGGTCGGTCCACCCTTGTCCACCTTCGTAGCTGATGTTCACCTCTGACATCAATGGCACATTTCCATTTCCACTCGACTGTGTATTAAAGAAACTCAATTTTATGTTGATTCATTGTGGAAATAATTGAGCACTTAGTTAACGCTTCTGTCTTGTTCTTTGTGCAGGAACATGCCTGCCATGATCTACACATCTAACTTCATTCTGTACTATTAGAGTATTACGTAACCACAAGTACCAAATAAATCACTCTTCTTCCATCTGTCCCTCAGGTCTTGAAGATCTTAAAATCCTGGTAAGGAGAGTCCAGGTGCTAAGGAAATGAGGAAGAAATAAAGCTTTAAGTGGGAGAAAGTGACCTGAGGCAGACATGGTGAGAGATTTGGGGGGAAGAGGCGGATAGGTGTCATCAAATATGAGCTAATGTTATGCTTACATCTGTAGAAGGTTACATATGATTTTTACATAAGATAAATCACAAGTCGTCTACTTCTGTCCATTTGTTAGGCCTCTTGCACACAACTGTATGGATTTTTCAGTATTTTGCAGTCCGCAAAAAACGGATCCGCAAAAAATACGGATGACGTCCGTTTGCATTCCGTTTTTGCGGAACGGAACAGCTGGCCCCTGATAGAACAGTACTATACTTGTCTGTTATGCGGACAATAATAGGACATGTTCTATCTTTGTAACGGAAAGGAAAAACGGAAATGCGGATACATTGAAATGATTGGTTCCGTATACGGTCCGTATAAAAACGGAACGTAAACGAAAAAAAAAAGGCCTCAGTCTGGATTCTGTTAGCAAGCTGTTTTATTGCTCATACTTACCATGTGTTAATGGGTGGGTGGGGCTTGCATTATACCCACGCAATTTGTAATTCAACAGCTTAAACTTGCAAGGACTGTCTTTGCAAATTTGGGACTGTTGGAAACTGTAATAACACAACCGGAACATGGAAATGTGAATCTGACCGTAAACATTCTATTCACTTTCTTCTTAGTTTTATATTTGGAAAAGTTAGTACTTAACATGGTTATGACCCCAGAATGTCAAATCTCTCTACCTATGCAGTTGTACATCCCACACTGCTAAATTACTACCCAGAGGCAGATGTCCCATTCAGGACTATAGTAAAGCTGGGCGAAAGCATTATCATTGGTCTTTTTTTTTTTTATCATCCAGCTTTACCAGAATAACTGAAAAGCAAAAATTAGCACTAACTTTATAGAAGAGGACTACAAAAAACGTACCTACTGTAATCCTAAACTGGCTATGAACATTAGATAAACATTGGCAGATCCCACCGATTTTGTGAGATCAGCTGACAATCCAGTATTTATAGGGGCAGTCCGACATCTGGGTTGGATCTAAACTCATCTGATCTTTTGTTTCTCTGGATAAGCAACGCCAGATGTGTCTGGTTTATTCCACTCCCTTAATAAACTAGCTTGCCTGTCTGACAGCTATCCTATGTTTATTGCCAGCTTTATGCAAGCCATACTCATTAGTTCTAAAGCAGATGGTACAGTCAACCAGATTCTACCATAACCATGCCAGATGGTATTGGCTGTTACAGTCAGATAATAGGCCTGCACATATTGGACATTTTCAATCCACCATCGTCTGGTATTAAAAATAAAAGTAAAATGCTGTAAAAGAAATTGGGAAAATGTGATACCTCGAATTAGTTGATATATGAGGTTAGATCTTTACATGACAACCCCATAGACACACCATTGTAGATGATTACAACCCCATAGACACATCATTGTAGATGATTACAACTCCATAGACACACCATTGTAGATTATTACAACCCCCAAGACACACAATTGTAGATGATTACAACCCCATAGACACATCATTGTAGATGATTATAACCCCATATACACATCATTGTAGATTATTACAACCCCATAGACACATCATTGTAGATGATTATAACCCCATATACACACCATTGTAGATGATTACAACCCCATAGACACATCATTGTAGATGATTATAACCCCATAGACACACCATTGTAGATGATTACAACCCCATAGGCACATCATTGTAGATGATTATAACCCCATAGGCACACCATTGTAGATGATGACAACCCCATAGGCACACCATTGTAGATTATGACAATCCCATAGACACACCATTATAGATGATGACAACCCCATAGATGATGATCAGTACTGGAAGTCTAAACCTGTAGTTAGACTTACATTCACTTATGACAAAGGTTTAGTTCACTGCCCTAGCCCTGTGTCGTGCTAGCCTTACCATGGCAGCATAGTTTGTTGGCACCCCATTTAGCCCCCGGGCACATAACTAATGCATGTGGCAGAGTTGTGTGTGTGCATGAAGCAGGGGCGGACTGGCCATATACTGCCTGAGCCCTCCTCATGGCTGCTGGCCAGGTACATAACGATCTGATGCTCTTAGCATTAATTAATGCTAGGAGCATCAGGTAACAATCAGCTGGCGAGCAGCAACAAGTGTCCTCCTGAACGCAGCTGAATCACCATACTCAGTATGGTGATAGGCAGTATTTTATGCTATACTGTGGTATTTGGTTCTGCTGGGGCAGTATTTTGTGCTGCACTATGATATTGCAGGCCCCGTCTACATCTGTTGTTTCCTGCCCACCTTTTGTCAATTTGAATTTACCTACAACTTGGGGCCACTTTTATTTTTTTTTCCAGGGCCACTTTAATTCCCAGTCCACCCCTGGCATGGAGCCTGTACTAGGGCACATGGCTTTACAGTTACTGAGACTCTGTACTACTTCTGGGCCACAATGGAAAATCTGTACAGGCCTCCCCAACACCTATTATGTGCCATTTATAACATAGGTGCCATTCTATGTGTAAAAAGGACATGTGGCTCTCCTCAGCACCATGGCCCAGGAGTGACTATTATTCCCCTGGCTGTAGTGACCCCTTAAGTTGTCATATGGTGCCATATGGTCAGTTTACTATGGAGATATTGTGTCTCCCCCCCTCCAAAAAATACAATGCTTGGAGGAGTGAATAGCTCCATTATATGGTGTCCAGTGTCAAAAACCGCAATTTTTGTTCTCTTGGATTGATATGAAATCCAACATAAACATTTTAGACATAGAAGGGTGCATTAAAGCCCCTATATACGTCTGTGGGTGCCATATTGCAACTCCAATTAAAGCGACCTTTCGGTTCAAGGAAAAAATCTACATTAAGTGGGGAATGAACAGAACACTTACATGGTGACCGACTTCTCATCTTTTTATTTGCATATACTCTAATTCTCTGGCTCCTCTTTTTGCCATCCAGAATGGAGGCACCGCTTCTCAGACTATATGATGCATACTGTGCATTGGTAGACCAAGACACATTCCACTTTGCCAGCCCTGCTCTTTGATTAGCCAGCATAGTGAGCAGTGTTGGCCAATCCAAAGGCAGCAGGAAGTGTCTTGGGCTACCAAATGCATAGTATGCATCAGGTAGTCTGACAAGTGGTGCAGCCATCTTGGATGGCAGAAGAGGACCCTAGGAATTGGCAGATTTGCAGTTGAAAACAGGTCACAAGTTCATTCCTTAGTTAATGTGATATTTTTTTCGTGAATTGGAGGGTCTCTTTAACTTGGAAGTTAAAATATGGTTATATTCATTAAGATCTAATGCCATGTGCATATCTATTAGTAGTCAGAAGTAGTGAACAATCCCGTCTGCAGCATTTTGATCAGTGCTATAAAATGACAAATTCATCTGTTACTCCCAACATTTAGACTTCCCTATTAGGGTTTGAAAAAGTACAGAAAAAGACATGTTGAAAATGTAACAAAATAAAAAATGGCACCAAAACACTTCATGCGTTTTCGTCTGAAAATACACAACCTTTTGATGCTTTTTATATGGAATTTTTTTGCAGCTTTTCATATTTTTTTATATAAGAAATGCTGCAGCTAAATCATAAAACAGTCAACATAAAATTATATATTCCCATAAGCTTCTGTATAGGACTTCAAAAATATACACAATGTCATAAAATTTAAAAAACATCGTCAAAAACAAATGAAAAAATGCAAAATTTGCTGAGAAAATAGTGTGTGATGGTTCCCTAAAGCAGTGAATGCCCTATTAAAGGAGTTTTATTGTATTTGGTAATTAAAATATGTCTCGCTCTGGGACACATCGAGCATACTGAACCTGTGCACAAGAAACTTCAGTGCACAATTAACTATGTACAATATAATTTGCGTAATTATGATTCATTGTTTCGATTTAGGGGACAAGCAGTTTAAATTAACAGGTATTTTTGCCAAGGAGTAAATTTGAGCTGCCAACAGTTCCCTTCATGGTGCAGAGTGCATTAGTTGAACAAAATGCAAATAAAATACTAAGCTTTTTTATTTAATTTATAAAAAAGGAAAGAAAAAAGTAGAGAAGCAAAAACCTTTTTTAATTTGTGTAACCATTTCATCAAACATTTCAAGAGTAATTCTGTGTACAGAACACTGGAATATGTTGATGCTATACTGTATAAATACAAAATAATAACTAATTTAGATAATATAGATATGGGAGGATGAGAAATGTTCCTTGTTATCAAAGTCTATGAATGATAATACGACCACAACAAAATATATAAAAACATTTAATATAGACAGAGAACCTCCAGGTAGACAAAAACAAAAAGATTAACTCTAACATACAATATCCAGTCTGTAAAACACACAATGGGGCAAATTTACTAATCCTGTATTTGGTGTAAACTTAGACCGGATGACTAGACCTGCACCAGATTTATCACATTGGGTCAAGCTGGATGATAAATGTGGTGCAGGGACAGGCACTTTTCTCTGACTCTATACCAGCTATGGGTTGGCTTACACCTCTTTCACACAACCGTATGTATTTTGCGGACCATTTTTCACGGATCCGTTGTTCCTTTTTTTGTTTCCATTGTGTTTTCGTTTCTGTTCCGTATTTCCACAAAAAACATCTCCGTATAGTTTCCGTATGCAGATCACAAACGGAAACATAACATTTTTAATCATTACTGTAATGTTACAAATTAAAAACTGGGCACTCACTGACAATGGAGAAAAATTAAGAGCAATTTATTTAACAAATAAGGTAAAAAATAAGTGAATAGGATACAATAGGTAGCAGCAGTCCTGTATAATAGTCAAAAGAGGGTCTCTAATGTGCAAAAACATTAGCAGCATACAACACTCCCAAAATTTCAATAAATCGATAAATCAAATAATACAGAATAAAATCAGTTGCTACATAGAACAATTCGAAAGTCTGTGCAAAGTAGAGCAAATGACAATCAAAAAGGTAATCAGGGACCTGAAAGGCTAATTGCATCAGAAACATGTATCTGGGTACATAACAGTAATATTCATAATATTCGGATCCTTTCGAAAGTTCTTACAAAAATATCTTCTACGTTCAAAAATATTGATGCAAGGAAATAAATTCGTATGATTAAGAAAAGTTTGCACGAGTTAGCGGCGTCCCGCTACTCTAGATATACAAGTTGCGTCCTAATTCCATTTGCTGGTTTCATTCTCATATAATATCGAAAACCCTCTTGAATGAAATGGCATGCGATATATGTTGCTTTTGTGAGAGATATATAACACTTCAGTGTACTCGTTTAACTCACGGTTTGGCGTCCTCGCTACTTCTTTTTCCCATGCTTAGCTAGCACCGCACTCTGACCTTTGTTCGTGTTCCGGTGCCGGTTCACTTAGGACCGAAGCTTTCTTGCACGTAGGTAGGTCTATATTGAAAAAGTAAGGAAGCTTTTTTTTCGCAAAGAGTTCTTAATGAATAAAACCAGCAATGTTTAAAGAGTGCGTCTTCTTAATCCTTCATGGGAGATGTACCAAACGCGTTTCGGGACTACGGTCCCTTTCTCAGTGGCAATTTCCTTCCCATGATGCCTCCTTATTTATAGGAAATTCAGAGATCCTCAAACCATGGTATGGATTCGATTCATAAACAATAGTCCTTCAAAAAGCATTATAGCAATCTTGAAATTAATCAAGAGGATATACAGTTGTATAATATAAGGTGTAGTTTCCAAATCTGCAAAAAGCGCACCAAACCTCAGGATGCGGTTCTAGTGCGTTTTTGATGCGTTTCCTGCAAAAACTCACGTATAAGCCTCCTTGAATCCTTTCTTTCACTAATAAATAAACTGTAATGTACTGTAATGTTTGTAAACAGTAAACACATGGGCAAAGTGGACATGGATCCGCAAAATACGGATGACATACAAATGTGTTCCGTATGCATTCTGTATTTTTTGCGGACCCATTGACTTGAATGAGGCGACAGAACGTTATTGGCGGACAATAATAGGACAAGTTCTATCTTTTAGCGGAATGGATATACGGAAATACGGAAACGCAATGCACACGGAGTACATTCCGTTTTTTTTGCAGAACCATTGAAATTAATAGTTCCACTTACGGACCATAAACGGAACGGAGAAAAAATACGGTCTTGTGAAAGAGGCCTTACTTTGAGACAGAAGTTTACACCAGAAATGTGGTGCATTTTTGGTGCAAAACAGCAAATTATTAGGTCACACCCTTTTAGTATGAAGCCACACCACATTCTGCTAAGCCTTGCCCCCTTTTTCAGCAAGTCTGAAAAAATTGCCACTACAAAACACATGTGTTCTTCGTTTAATATTTCCCAAAGATTTGAATATAACATCTGGAGTTGACTTTATTTTAACTAAAAAAGCCAGAACAAGTACATATAAAAAAACATAACGCCTCTCAAAAATAAAAAAGTATGTGTGATATAAGCCTTAAGGTGGTCTCACACAGCTTTTTTAGGTGAAAATGCCACAGTGTTTTGGCATCTTTTAATGCAGTTTTTTTAGCCAAAGTCAGGACTGAATCCAGCAAGGTTGAGAAGTATACCTTACCTTCCTGTATGCAAAACTGCCATAAAAATAGAGTTTACAAAACAAATCGTACTTTTTTTTTCTGACTTTTGCATTTTTTGATGTGTATTTTTTGGTGTATTTTCTTCTGCCAGCTAAAAGTCTATATGAATTAGAAAACACACTACACGTGTTATTTATAGTGGTATTTTTTTTTAAATGCTGTGGATTTTTGTGCTCTTTGCATTTTTTTTTTTCTTAAATCTTAGTATGTTCTAGTATGTGTCGTTGCATTTTTTCAGACATTTTCCACATCCTTCTCTATTGGGAACAAATGGCCTGAAAAGAAGACAAATGTCAAACACGTGTGAAAAAATAACTAAAAAACACGACATTCTGTTTTATGGCATTTTTATGCGGCAAAATAAACCCAGAACAAATGTTTGTGCGTAGAAACCCTTAAAATAAAGATATACCCTATTGACTGACTGCTTACCCTAACAACTTAAGCCTCATTCACACGTCCGTGTGTCACAGATGTGTTTTGTCCGTGTTCACCACGGACAGCACACGTACCCATTCATTTTAATGTGAGTATTCAGACATCAGTGTTTTAGCACGGTTCGTGGGTCCGTGTTTTTAGCACAGATGCATGCTCTACTTTGTCCGTGTTCACGGATCCATCAATCCCATTATAGTCTATGGGTCCATGAAAGCCACAGATGCAACACGGCTGGCATCCGTGTTTCACGGATCATTAGGAAGAGATGCTTTGAAAAAAAAATTCAGCTGTGCAGTGTCAGGGAAAAACGGATGGCACACGGGCAGCAAAAAAACGGACCCACGGACCCAACACGGATCCTTCACAGACAGCTTCACAGATGCATCACTGACCACCTTCTCACGGATTTGAGCACGGACACGGACATGTGAATGGGGCTTTAGGCCAAGTTCAAATCACCATTTAGCTTTCCGTTCTTCTGATCCGTCTGAAGAACTGAAAAATCATTTATGATCGGTTATGATCAGTTTGTGTCACTTCTGTCAGAGATCAGTTGTCTTTCTCTCATCAAAGATTACTGATCACTGACAGAAGTGACACAAACTGAGCACAACTTATGTTCAAAATAATGGATCCATTTTTTTTGACGGATCAGAAGAATGGAAAGCTAAACGGTGATGAGAACTCGGCCTTAGCCTATTGACGTACATCTAAAATCTGGCTGCAGCGTTTTTGAAAGAAAATACATGAAAAACATACTGCAAAATATATGAGAAACCACACTAAATATAATAAAAAAAATATCTATTCTATAATATATAATAAATACCGGTATCTATTTTACATCTCATCTTAATATGACAATAATAATACTTGTAGTCATAATTCTTCTGTCTATGAGACCAAAACTATTGGATTCTCAACATCAATCCATTTTTATGGTTACATTTTAAAATTTTCAATATATGTAATAGATACATGTATTTGACAACCTGACTAACGATGGACAGTTATTTTACAGCACATCCAGTGGGTGTGAGCGTGCTGAGCGGAGATTTTCAGTAGATGTTCAAGTTTAAAAAAGTTTATGGGGCACTTGACTTAAATAATCCTGTGGAAATCAAATGTTGATAGAAATGGTATTAGATATTAACCCTATTGTCTAAAGTGTGAGTGAGGACATATATTTACTATGTCACTAGACAACATTGGCAAAAAAAAAAAGACTAAAAAAATATATAGGTAAGGCTACTTTCACATCTGCGCTTTGTATTCCAGTTTTAGCAAAACCCGTTTTGTGACCGGACACAAATCCGCTGCAAGCTGCGGTTTTGTGTCTGGTCTGCGAAACGGAAGAAACCGGATCTGGCACTAAAAACAATGTAAGGGTGGGTTCACACTAGTGTTAGGGATTCCGTTATGGCTTTTATAACGGAAAATAACGGAATCCATAAGACGGAAGGACGGATCAGTTCTTCTCCTTATAGACTTGTATTATGACAGAATACAAAACGGCATTCCGTTTGCTCTCCATCCTAATAGAAGTCTATGTCCAGACGGATCTGTTATGCTTTCCCATAGACTTCTATTAGGACGGAGAGCAAACGGAATGCCTTTTTAAAGGCTTCGGTTTTGCATTCTGTCTGGGCATTCCGTTATTTTCCGTTATAACCATGTATAATGGAAAGCCATAACGGAATCCCTAACGCTAGTGTGAACCCACCCTCAGTCAATGGTGCCAGATCCGTTTATTTCGGATCCTAAAAAAAACAGATCCATCACCCATTTACTTACATCGTTTTTAGTGACGGATCTGCTTTGCTCAGTTTCGATTTAATACAACCGCATCCGAACAGAACGGATGCATCCTGATGTGTTAAAGCAAAAAACAGGAATACAAAGCGCAGATGAAAGTAGCCTAATAAATATACAACTAGCACTAGGTTTTTCATAAATTGTGTGCATTTTACAGATGCCAAATAATTTGAAAGAGCCTCTCTCACCAGTTGTTTTAACATTTGACTTTATGCCTATTCTTTGAAGACATTCAATTATTTCTATGACATGGAAAATATATCCGTTTCTACATCAGTCCAGCGAGGATCTAATTTGTCTTTTTATAGGATCCAGAAATGTACATTTTTGGGTGCTTGTTCTGAATTAGGACCAAATAAAAAAATAATTTAAAATCTAAAGGACGTTGATGTCATTTAATGCTTTAGTTGTCAAATTGATTTCAATCAATTGCAAAAAAACTAAAACGTGTTTTTAATATCATTTATAGCATTTTTACTTAGATTATGACTTCATTACTTTTTTACTTAACTGGGTGTGAACAAGGCATAAAATAGCGTTTGTTGAGTTCCGTTGAGGTGTCTCTTAGGGCTCATGCACATGAACGTATTTTCTTTCCATGTCCGTTCCATTTTTTTTTGCAGACCTCATGCGGAACCATTCATTTCAATGGGTCCGCAAAAAAAAAACAGAAGTTACTACGTAGTTTCCGTATGTCTGTATTTCCGTTCCGCAAAAAAATAGAACATGTCCTATTGTTGTCCATATTACTGACAAGGATAGGACTGTTCTATTAGGAGCCAGCTGTTCCGTTCTGCAAAATACGGAATGCACACGGACATAATCTGTAATTTTTGCGGATTCATTTTTTGCGGACCGCAAAATACATACGGTTGTGTGCATGATCCCTTAAGGTACTTTCACAGGAGGCGACTGAGCGACAAACGAGTTTTTTCTTGGTGTAGTGAACGTTTCAATAAGGTACCGTTTAGACGCGCCGATTATCGTTCACAAAATTGTAATTTCAATCGCATATTCCATCGTATTTGTGCCCACACAAACGATCGAACCAACGAGAAATCTTCTGATTATTGGTTGTCGCTTTATTGTTCATTGCTTTTGCATTGCTTGATAATCGGGCAGTTTCACTGTTTTTCCACTCAAAAGTGACAGAGTCTATGATGGAGCCCCTGATGCAGATGTGAACATAGCCTACATAGTTTGATAGTTTTAAGTTTAATCTCCTGGTGGAATCTGATTGGTTGCTATGGGCAACTAAGGCTACTTCTGTCATGGATCTGCACAGACGGATCCGTTCAGATAATACAACCGTCTGCATCTGTTCAGAACGGATCCATTTGTATTATCTTTAACATAGCCAAGACGGATCCGTCTTGAACACCATTGAAAGTCAATGGAGGACGGATCTGTGTTCTATTGTGCCATATTGTGTCAGTGAAAACGGATCCGTCCCCATTGACTTACATTGTTTGTCAGAACGGATCCGGTTGTATTATGTCTTCTATAGCCAAAACGGATCCGTCTTGAACACCATTGAAAGTCAATAGGGGACGGATCAGTTTTCTATTGCGCCATATTGTGTCACTGAAAACGGATCCGTCCCTATTGACTTACATTGTGTGTCATAACGGATCCGTTTTGTTCAGTTTCATCAGACGGACACCAAAATGCTGCAAGCAGCGTTTTGGTGCCCGCCTCCAAAGCGGAATGGAGACAGAACGGAGCCAAGCTGATGCATTCTGAGCGGATCCTTATCCATTCAGAATGCATTAAGGGCAAAACTGATCCGTTTTGGACCGCTTGAGATCCCTGAATGGATCTCACAAACGGAAACCAAAACGCCAGTGTGAAAGTAGCCTAAGCCAGTTCTACTTTACAGCAGTTTTTGTAATTACCCCACATATGCCTAGGACTAGGCTGTTATACATTGGAAGGTGAAGTTTAGAGACATTGAAAATCAGCCTGTCATACCACGTCTTTTCTCAATCTCTCGAATTTTAAAAATTAAGAAAATATGGGATTAATCCATATAAGGTCAATGGAACTACTATACATGTTTAGTGCACAATAATAGTGTAATATCTCCCCCCCCCCTCTCTATTGTAATATAACAAAGCTATAAATTTTGCCCAACTAGTTATAGACATAAAGATTTGCGTGAGAAACTATAAATAATAAAAAAAAATTGGATATTTAATCCTGATGTGAACAGTTTATCATTCACTGAAAATCCACTGTTAAATATGTATCAAGGTAAATAATTATGCCAGACATGATTATTAAAATATAATGACACTAGAAAACCTCCCAAACTCTTATTTAAACTTTTACCAATGGAACAAATAAATATCAAATGTAAAATTTGTGGAAACATTTTTTATTATTTAATTTTATTTGTTATATTAGGAACAATTACTCCCTTTAAACTTTCTCTCATCTCCTTCTGTACACAGTCAGCTAGGACAATCACCATGATAGTGGGGCTTTGGTCTGATTGGGGACAAAACCTTGATATGTAAACTCACCCTACAACTAGTTTATCTTTTACGGGTGGCAGAAGTATGAGATCAGGCATGTTTGATGGTATTATGCTTTCCTAAATCTTGATCTTCTTAGGACATAGTCGACTCCCTCCTTTGTCACATGTGGCTTTAGCGGTTCATTGTCCTGTCATGCTAGGGAGATAATCATGGATGAAAAAGATGTTACAGTATTTCACATCAAAAGATGTGCCAGTGTTCTCGTTTTCACATAAAGTCAAGAGTTCAGGCCAAAACTGAAGTGAAAATGGCCTTCTAGAAGGGTGTTCCTCTTAAAGAAGGAGGTCTATAAAAATAAGATATAAGGTAATTAAATAGCCATCACAGAAGTGGTCTTGGGAAAGCATATAATGAGCATACCTGAACCAACCAGGCAATGTGGTCATAGATGCCAAAATTGCCATGACTAATATAATGAGAATGCCTGTTGAAGATCCCTTCATGATAATAACTTGGTGTACAGGACCCATAGTCCATGGACCATAGTCTGGTGAAGATTCTTCTGATATTAGAATATTTGCCCTCAAACCACAAAAATTTCTTGTGATGGACACTGTTTTTTTTTATGGGGAATAATTCTAATTCTAGTAAAAAAAAAAAAAAATCCTATTTCATTTTTGGCCTAAATGTGAATTTGTAACTAATTATAAACTCTATTACTGGGGCCATAATGACGAGAGTTTCAGAATCACTTTTTAAATAGATCCGTTCGAAAACTAGAATCATTTTGTTACCTATTTCAAGCAGTCACTAATTCAGATGACACCTACAAATCAATGAGCACCTTTACCAACAGTGTTAACTTTTTGTTCATTAAAGAGGCTGTCCAGTTTTCTAACCAGCACCTAGGTCTGAATACTTTTTGTAACTGCATGTAATTACAAATGCAGTATAGTCACTGAGTTAGGCCTCATGCACGCGACCATATGTATTTTGCAATCCGCAAAAAACGGATCTGCAAAAAATACAGATGACGTCCGTGTGCATTCTGTATTTTGCGGAACGGAACAGCTGGCCCCTAATAGAACAATCCTATCCTTGACCGTAATACGGACAATAATAGGACATGTTCTATTTTTTTGCAGAACGGAACAGCTGGCGCCTAATAGAACAGTCCTATCCTTGTCCGTAATACGGACAATAATAGGACATGTTCTATTTTTTTGCGGAACGGACATGGAATGCACACAGAGTACCTACAGTTTTTTTGGGCGGACCCATTGAAATGAATGGTTCCGTATACGGTCCGCAAAAAAACCTGAACGGACACGGAATGAAAATATGTTTGTGCGCATGAGACCTTATTTAATGAAAATTTATCTGTAAAGTGCCCCCCTCTGTTTGTTATTTTTCTAATCTCTGTGTCCATCTCACTGAGGTGGACACACATGCTCAGTTCCACCCTTCAACTGCCACCAGCTGCAGCAGAATAGACACACCCCCTGAGAAACTGCACGCCCCTTGAGCTGGCAGCTTGAAATAAATGTAGCAGAGTAATTGGAGCAATGAAGGGGGGGGGGGGGCTGTGGATCCATGTGAGGACAGGGCTGGTTCTAGCTCTGTTAAAAGAGACTGTCATGTACTATATGATGTCTTCATTTTTGACATTAATCATGGAATAACCCTTTAATCCATGTAGAACAAATGCAGCTACAGCAGACCTTCCATTGCATTTTCGGCGATCAACTGACCAATCATGAATAAAATACCTAACGTCTATCAGACTGAGATGGATCATGCATGGCATGTGAATGCTATTAGTTACTGTTTATGAAATATTTTCTTTAGCAAGTGGCCATATGATTCTAGAGACTTTATAGACAGTGATTATCCAGACAAGAGGGTAGAAATCCACAGGGAAGGGGTGTCAGTGCCCCCTCACCTGCCTGTCTGGTGCTCATAGAGAGGATGCAAGCACTCGGAGAGATGGCGGAGGGAGGGGGTGAATAATTAGCATTTTCAGTGGCAGCTGGCCGAGTGGAGAAATTGTGATTTCTTTTTAGTTCTAAAATGACACATTGTTCGTAGGGGCACAATTCTCCCGGCAGGAGAGCAGCAGAGAGTGTGCCAAGGTATTGTTGTGCAAATCAGAGGCTTTTTGTGCTTGAATTAGCCAAAGAAGGATTAAGGGAGATGGCCTGCAGGCCACTAATAGCAGGGATGAGGTCCTGGAGACTTTAGATATGCAAAGCAGCTTCCATCAAGAGGAGATGCAAAGCACATCAGAGTATAGTGGGTTATGTCTGTGATTTGGCCGTGATGCATTTGTGTATATATTGGATTTGTTTTTGGGCCAATGACAAGTGCTGCATGGACCAGGCCATATATTGTAGAGTGAGTGAATGTCTTGTATAGCGGCCAGTTGTGTGTTGTATAAACCTTTATCCCTCTCCACTGGGCTGATCAACAGCTTCTTTCAGCCGAGTCCTCAGACAAGACTGTATTGACATTCATTGTGCACTGCTTGTAGTCCGCGACGGCGCTGTGCAAATACATCGTCATAATGATCCCATCTTGATAATAAAATGTATTGAGGGGGATAGCCTGCCCACCTGAGCCTAAGAATGGCTTGCGGTAAACATTGATCTTTCCGGGGAGGCACCCAGACAAATGACATGATTACACCATGAAAATTTACCTTTAACAGTATGTTAATGTGTAATAATGGGAAGAAATGGCCATGTGATGAAGAATAAATTAGGGCATGTTTCATTGCTATTTCGGCAATGTCTTAAAATATTTATGTAGGGTGTCAGTGGTTGTCAGGATGTCAGTTGTTCATAGGGAGTTGATTAAAACCTCAAGGCCTCTTTACATGGGCCAATTATTAGTCCGATTGCCAGAAACGAACATTTGTACCAAAACTTATTCCTGATAACTGGCCGTGTAAATGTGTCGCCAATCTCCAGACGAATGAGGAATCATTGATGCGGACTTCCAAATGATCATTTCTGGGCAGCAGACTGTAAATGGGGATTTGCTGCCCAGAAACAATGAATCTGTATGGAGAGTACCCATACAGAGGAGATGATCCCCTCTGATGAGCAGGTAATTATTGAGAACAAATGATTCATTCCTGATAATTGATTGCTTATTCAGTTTGTGTAAAGGGACCTTTATATTAACATATATCATTATCAGGAAATTCCAACTGGAGTTAATGGATTCCTTATAAGCCTCCATTAAGTGCCAGCCAGATAATATGTATCTTTTTGGAGGTTCTTTTTAATGAGCACTTTTTATCTGCTATTCCTCCTAGAAATGTATAAATAAATTGACAACTGGGTGTTACCTGTTGGGGGTTTGCCCCTACACTAACTTTGCCCAATCGGTACGGACAGTGTCAGACTATGTATGGTCACACCCCTCTGACAAAGGGAATGGTAATATCTAGTTTTCAATTTTTTTACACATAGGAATGGCTTATTGCAGAGTTACAAGAAAAGATATGTCATACACTGACCAGCAAAAAGGTAACAATGTTTTGCACTTTTGACTTCGGGCTCCATATCTCACCATCCACTACAGCTTCGAACGTGAAACCACCATCATTTTATAGACAATCATCTTGGCTATCTCATACATAAATTGGACTTGCAACTATTGGACCGGCAGCTCTTCATTGAACCATTTCTTCGCCAATCTCGATAAATACATAAAGGGAATCAACAAGGTAAAAGAGGAGAGAATATTTAAAAGAAGAAAAACTGCTACAAGAGGACATAGTTTTAAATTAGTGGGGCAAAGGTTTAAAAGTAATATCAGGAAATATTACTTTACTGAGAGAGTAGTGGATGGAGGGAATAGCCTTCCTGCAGAAGTGGTAGCTGCAAATCCAGTGAAGGAGTTTAAGCATGCATGGGATAGGCATAAGGCCATCCTTCATATAAGATAGGGCCAGCGGCTAGTCATAGTATTCAGTATATTGGGCAGACTAGATGGGTCAAATGGTTCTTATCTGCCGACACATTCTATGTTTCTATATGCTTCGGGTCATTGTCCTGCTGGAACACTATGTCAGGGATGGCCAACCTGCGGTTCTCCAGCTGTTGCAAAACTACAACTCCCAGCATGCCCAGACTGCCTACAGCAGGGCATGGTGGAAATTGTAGTTTTACAACAGCTGGAGAGCCGCAGGTTGGCCATCCCTGCACTATGTCGTCCTTTTAATACCCATAGTACTCGAGTGTACGAAGTAACTTGTCTTGTAGAATACTCATATATAGCTCAGTATTGAGACCATCATCGATCCTGGTCAAGTATCCAACATCTTTGGCTGAGAAACAACCCCATATCATCATGCTTCCTATACTGAACTTGACAGTTCCTTCAATTTGTTGATCCTTTAGTTCCCTTTTCCCTTGTGTCTTCCAGACCCATTTGCACCTATTAGAGCCCAGTCTATTGACTTTTGTTGAATCGCTCCAAATCACCCGTTTCCAATCTTCTGTCCATTGTTTGTAATCTTTTGCAAACTCAAGCCGACGCTTCTTATGATGATATTGAAGTCGTGTCTTCTTCACCTTTTTGCGGGCCACCATTCCAGACTTGTGTAATGCGCTTAACACGGTTCTTGCATGGACGCCTGTGATCTCACTATTACAAAGCCACTTCCACTGCCGTGTTTGTTGCACCAGAACTGATAGATCTTGTTATGAGCCGACTTGTTGACTCTAATTTTTTGGCTGGACGTCCACCTCTTGGCTTTAGAATGGATGGATGGACCTCATTTTGTACTCTTCCAACTGTCATGGCACTCACATGATGCAGCTTGGCAATCTTCTTGGCCGAGATACCGCTATCAATGAGCTGGATGATCCTGTTTCTTTTTTCTTGGGAAATCTTCTTCCTGGCTGCTCTTGGATTTGAACCAGTGAGTCACCTTTCGCTTGGGAATGAACCTAATAACACACTGAGCTATTAGGGAATGTGAGAACAGGTTGTAATTTGTAATATACAAGAAGAAAAAGATTGTTCCACCACCAGGAGCAAAATAGTAACAATTCAGTTACATGACAAGAATCTGCATAACTAATCATATGCTAAATAGTTGCAAATCCAATTTATGTATGAGATATCCAAGATGATTGTCTAAAAAATGATGGTGGTTTCACATTCGAAGCTGTGATGGATAGTGAGATATGGAGCCTGAAAGTCAAACATGCAAAACACTGTTACCCTTTTGCTCATCATTTTGTTATATTATGGGGAATACAAGTATTTACTAAAACAGACATGTCAGGAGAACTGTCATTATTCTTTTTCACTAGAGCGAGTTTTCCATCCTAATGCTATGCATGTAGTGAATGCATGGCATCCGGACTGAATCCTGACCCATTTATTTTAATGGCTCTGGGCACATGAGCGTCGATTTTCACGCACCACCAGGAAAAATAGCAGCATGTTCTACGTTGTGCATTTTTCACGCAGCCCTGACCCCATAGAAGTAAATGGGTCTTGCAAAAAAACCTGAAGGCATTCAGATGCAGTGAGTTTTTCACTGATGGGTGCTTGGAGATGTAGATTGTTATTCTTCAGTTTTTGTTCACTTGTGTTTTAAAAAAACATACAATCCGGATACAATCCAGATTGAAAAAACAGTGAACACAATGGCAGAAAAACCTGATTGAACTTGCCTGCAAAACCATCAGTTTTTCCCTGAATAGATCCTGACACAATCCGTATTACTCGTGTGAAAGAGGCCTAAAATGGTACAGTGGTGAAAGTAAAATTTAGACAAATCACTACATACAGTCAGGTCCATAAATATTGGGACATCGACACAATTCTAACATTTTTGGCTCTATACACCACCACAATGCATTTGAATGAAACGAACAAGATGTGCTTTAACTGCAGACTGTCAGCTTTAATTTGAGGGTATTTACATCCAAATCAGGTGAACGGTCTAGGAATTACAACAGTTTGCATATGTGTCTCCCACTTGTTAGGGGACCAAAAGTAATGGGACAATTGGCTTCTCAGCTGTTCCATGGCCAGGTGTGTGTTATTCCCACATTATCCCAATTACAATGAGCAGATAAAAGGTCCAGAGTTCATTTCAAGTGTGCTATTTGCATGTAGAATCTGTTGCTGTCAACTCTCAGGATGAGATCCAAAGAACTGTCACTATCAGTGAAGCAAGCCATCATTAGGCTGAAAAGAATAAACAAAACAAAAAAACAAACATCAGAGAGATAGCAAAAACATTAGGCGTGGCCAAAACAACTGTTTGGGACATTCATAAAAAGAAGGAACGCACCGGTGAGCTCAGCAACACCAAAAGACCCAGAAGACCACGGAAAACAACTGTGGTGGATGACCGAAGAATTCTTTCCCTGGTGAAGAAAACACCCTTCACAACAGTTGGCCAGATCAAGAACACCCTCCAGCAGGTAGGTGTATGTGTATCAAAGTCAACAATCAAGAGAAGACTTCACCAGAGTGAATACAGAGGGTTCACCACAAGATGTAAACCATTGGTGAGCCTCAAAAACAGGAAGGCCAGATTAGAGTTTGCCAAATCACATCTAAAAAAGCCTTCACAGTTCTGGAACAATGGAACAACATCCTATGGACAGATGAGACCAAGATCAACTTGTACCAGAGTGATGGGAAGAGAAGAGTATGGAGAAGGAAAGGAACTGCTCATGATCCTAAGCATACCACCTCATCAGTGAACCATGGTGGTGGTAGTGTCCTGACGTGGGCATGTATGGCTGCCAATGGAACTGGTTCTCTTGTATTTATTGATGATGTGACTGCTGACAAAAGCAGCAGGATAAATTCTGAAGTGTTTCGGGCAATATTATCTGCTCATATTTAGCCAAATGCTTCAGAACTCATTGGACGGCGCTTCACAGTGCAGATGGACAATGACCCAAAGCATACTGCAAAAGCAACCAAAGAGTTTTTTAATGGACAGAAGTGGAATGTTATGAAATGGCCAAGTCAATCACCTGACCTGAATCCGATTGAGCATGCATTTCACTTGCTGAAGACAAAACTGATGGGAAAATGCCCCAAGAACAAGCAGGAACTGAAGATAGTTGCAGTAGAGGCCTGGCAGAGCATCACCAGGGATGAAACCCAGCATCTGGTGATGTCTATGTGTTCCAGACTTCAGGCTGTAATGGACTGCAAAGGATTTGCAACCAAGTATTAAAAAGTGAAAGTTTGATTTATGATTACTATTCTGTCCCATTACTTTTGGTCCCTTAACAAGTGGGAGGCACATATGCAAACTGTTGTAATTCCTACACCGTTCACCTGATTTGGATGTAAATACCCTCAAATTAAAGTTGACAGTCTGCATGTAAAGCACATCTTGTTTGTTTCATTTTAAATCCATTGTGGTGGTGTATAGAGCCAAAAATATTAGAATTGTGTTGATGTCCCAATATTTATGGACCTCACTGTATGTACCAGATGTAGCAGGGTTAGGCTACTTTCACACTAGCGTTCGGAGCGGATCCGTCTGATGTTTCATCAGACGGATCCGCTCCGATAATGCAGACGTTCGCATCCGTTCAGAACGGATGCGTCTGCATTAAAACTTAGAAAATTTTCTAAGTGTGAAAGTTGTCTGAGCAGATCCGTTCAGACTTTACATTGAAAGTCAATGGGGAACGGATCCGCTTGAAGATTGAGCCATATTGTGTCATCTTCAAGCGGATCCGTCCCCATTGACTTCCATTATAAGTCTGGACGGATCCGCTCGCCTCCGCACGGCCAGGCGAACACCCGAACACTGCAAGCAGCGTTCAGGTGTCCGCTCACCGAGCGGAGGCTGAACGCTGGCAGGCGGATGCATTCTCAGTGGATCCGCCTCCACTGAGAATGCATTGGGGCCAGACGGATGCGTTCGGGGCCGCTCGTGAGCCCCTTCAAACGGTGCGCACGAGCGGACACCCGAACGCTAGTGTGAAAGTAGCCTTAGCACTCCAGCTCTTAACTCAAATTTCTTAACTCATCGCGTTATCTTAAGACAAAAGCCATTAAAAAGCAATTGAAGGTGTTTTCTTAGATTAGATAACACAACTCAGAAATCTCAGAAAACAGGAGTGTTAACTCTACTCCATCCGTATTGCCCTTATGGAGAGGATTCATATATATCGTGTTTCCCCGAAAATAAGACATCCCCCGAAAATAAGACCTACTTCCAGTTTTGCCTCTTGCTGTAATATAAGGCATCCCCCTGAAAATAAGACCTCTCCGATAATAAGGCCCCCCGGAATATAAGGTCCCAGAAGTTACTGTAAGGCGTCTGACTCCTCTGGATCGTAGCGGCGGGCGCCGCCGCGCAGCTCACTGAGTGGCCGCAGCGCAGCCAGAGCTGTTTAGGCAGTGCGAGGTCTGTTTAAATCAGAGAGCCTGCGCCGCCGCCAGGACAAGCTGCCGCCTGCTGCTCGCTCTGCCCTGAAGGAGTCTGGCTGACTCACATTTAGACAGTGAGTGAGTTGCGCAGGGCAGGAGTCGGGCACATTGTGTGGAATCTGGCCGGCACGGACACACAGGGGTGACTGAGGTGGGGGGGGGGGGGGGGAATGTCTGATAAAGTGGTTGGGGGATGTCTGGTGAAGGTGGGAGGGGGAGAGACTAAATAATCCACTGTCTGCTGGCACAGGGGAGGGGGGTCACTTAAAATGACACAGGGGGATCAGAGGGGGGAATCAAAATTACACAGGAGGATAAGAAAGGGGTACTAAAATGGTAATTTCCCCTCAGATTCTTCTGTGTCATTTTGATTCCCCCCTCTGATCCCCCTGTGACATGGAAAAATAAGACATCCCTGAAAATAAGACCTAGCGCATTGTTGGGAGCAAAAATTAATATAAGACACTGTCTTATTTTCGGGGAAACAGGGTACTATAGGTCCGTACAGGCATGGGATTCAGCCAGTTCCCTCAGCAGCTGGAGATGAGCGCTTCCATTCCATAGTTTAGCTTCTTAGGCTTTTTAAAAGGTGGGTGGTATGTGTGTAGTGTATTTATGATGTATTTATGTATGTGTACCATGTATATGGTGTATGTACAGTACAGACCAAAAGTTTGGACACACCTTCTCATTCAAAGAGTTTTCTTTATTTTCATGACTATGAAGGCATCAAAACTATGAATTAACACATGTGGAATTATATACATAACAAACAAGTGTGAAACAACTGAAAATGTCATATTCTAGGTTCTTCAAAGTAGCCACCTTTTGCTTTGATTACTGCTTTGCACACTCTTGGCATTCGCTTGATGAGCTTCAAGAGGTAGTCCCCTGAAATGGTCTTCCAACAGTCTTGAAGGAGTTCCCAGAGATGCTTAGCACTTGTTGGCCCTTTTGCCTTCACTCTGCGGTCCAGCTCACCCCAAACCATCTCGATTGGGTTCAGGTCTGGTGACTGTGGAGGCCAGGTCATCTGGCGCAGCACCCCATCACTCTCCTTCATGGTCAAATAGCCCTTACTTTCAAAGTTTTCCCAATTTTTCGGCTGACTGACTAACCTTCATTTCTTAAAGTAATGATGGCCACTCGTTTTTCTTTACTTAGCTGCTTTTTTCTTGCCATAATACCAATTCTAACAGTCTATTCAGTAGGACTATCAGCTGTGTATCCACCTGACTTCTCCTCAACGCAACTGATGGTCCCAACTCCATTTATAAGGCAAGAAATCCCACTTATTAAACCTGACGGGGCACACCTGGGAAGTGAAAACCATTTCAGGGGTCTTCAAGAGAATGCCAAGAGTGTGCAAAGCAGTAATCAAAGCAAAAGGTGTCTACTTTGAAGAACCTAGAATATGACATATTTTCAGTTGTTTCACACTTGTTTGTTATGTATATAATTCCACATGTGTTAATTCATAGTTTTGATGCCTTCAGTGTGAATCTACAATTGTCATAGTCATGAAAATGAAGAAAACTCTTTGAATGAGAAGGTGTGTCCAAACTTTTGGTCTGTACTGTATGTGTGTTGCATATATATGGTGTCTGTATTTGTAAACATGTGTCGTGTCCGCCGTTGAGTAGGGGACCTATTGTTAAAAATTGGACTCCTACCCCTGGGTCCGTATAAATTATGTGTATTGGGGAGTTTCAAATACAAAAATAAATTGTGCATTCCATCCTCTTCCTATGATGTTAGATGTAGGACTTGGTGACTCCTCACCTGGAAAATAACAAACAAAGCAAATATTTAATATACAGTCCTGATCAAAAGTTTAAGACCACTTAAAAAAATTGCAAAAAAAATCTTATTTAGCATGGCTGGATCTTAACAAGGTTCCAAGTGGAGCTTCAACATGCAACAAGAAGAAATGGGAGTGAGACAAAACATTTTTTGAGCATTCAATTTAATGAAAACAACAAATAAACTGAAACAGGCTGTTTTTCAGCTGATCAAAAGATTAGGACCACACCTCCAAAAAAAACGAAACCCCCCCAAAACAGAAATCCAACTTCCAAACATGAACTCAGTAATGAGTAGCTCCGCCCTTATTGTTTATCACTTCCAAAATTTGTTTTGGCATGCTTGATGCAAGCGTTTCCATGAGGTGAGTGGGAACATTTCTCCAAGTGGTGAAGACGGCCGCACGAAGGCCATCTACTGTCTGGAACTGTGGTCCATTTTTGTAAACTTCCCTTGCCATCCATCCCTAAAGGTTCTCAATTGAATTTAGATCAGGGGAACACGCAGGATGGGCCAAAAGAGTGATGTTATTCTCCTGGAAGAAGTCCCTTGTCCTGCGGGCATTGTGTACTGTAGCGTTGTCCTGTTGAAAAACCCAGTCGTTACCACACAGACGAGGGCCCTCAGTCATGAGGAATGCTCTCTGCAACATCTGGACATAGCCAGCGGCCGTTTGACACCCCTGCACTTCCTGAAGCTCCATTGTTCCACTGAAGTAAAAAGCACCCCCCATAGACCATTATGGCACCCCCTCCACTGTGGCGCGTAGAAAACATCTCAGGTGGGATCTGCTTGTCATGCCAGTAAGGACCATCAAGGTTACCATCAGGACCATCAAGGTTACATTTTTTCTCATCCTAGAATAAAACTTTCTTCCACCTTTGAATGTCCCATGTTTGGTGCTCTCTTGCAAAGTCCAAACGAGCAGTTTTGTGGCGTTCAAGGAGACGAGGTCTTTGAAGACGTTTTTTGTTTTTGAAGCCCTTCAGTCTCAGATGCCGTCTGATGGTTATGGGGCTGCAGTCAGCACCAGTAAGGGCCTTAATTTGGGTCGAGGATCGTCCAGTGTCTTGATAGACAGCCAATTGGTTCCTCCGGCTCAGTGCTGATGAAATTCTTTTGGGTCTTCCACTTGACTTTTTTGTTCCATAGCCCTCAGGATCATTTAAGAAATTCCAAATGACTGTCTTACTGCGTCCCACCTCAGCAGCGACGGCGAGCTGTGAGAGACCCTTCTTATGCAGTTCAACAACCCGACCACGTTCAAAAAGGGAGAGTTTTTTTGCCTTTGCCATCACAACGTGTGACTACCTGACAGAAAATGACAATGAATCCACATCTTTGCACAGATTTGGCCTTTTAAAGGCATGTGGTCCTAAAATTTGGATCAGCTGAAAAACAGCCTGTTTCAGTTTAATCGTTATTTTCAATTAATTGAATGCTCAAAAAATGTTTTGTCTCACTCTCATTTCTTCTTGTTGCATGTTGAATCTCTACTTGGAACCTTGTTAAGATCCAACAATGTAAAATATGATTTTTTGCCATTTTTCAAGTGGTCTTAAACTTTTGATCAGGACTGTACTAGCTATGCGGGTACTACTGTGTTGTGGGTTTTCTAACAGTTTTCTTGCATGACCGAGTCCGATTTTCCATCTGAAAAAACAGATAGCTTCCGTATGCATTTCATTTATTTTTCACTCCATTAATAGAAATGGCTATTCTGATCAGCAAACGTGGACTAGAATAGGACCTGCAGTGAGTTTCTTGGACTGGGCACATGAATCTGTTTAAATAAAAAAAACATGGATGTCTGAAAAGCCCCTTTGACTTGTATGGGTCTGTGTGCTGTCATTTAAAAAAAATATATATATAAAACACGGAAGAAAAATATGGTCACGTGAATAAGCTGTAAGGTTTTTGGGTTTAACTGTTGTCATAGAAGACACACTTTCTTGAGGATGTTACTTACTGACTAATATGCATACCTCCAGATTTTTAGGAATAGCAGACAGGGAGTTAACACTGATTTTTCTTTCCTTACCACCAAAATCGCCCTTAGCTACACTCTTGACAGAAGCCACAGGAGGAGGTGGAAATAACAGGACACCTTGGTCAACAGAAACAGGTTATTTATTCATACTAAGTGAAGAATTGGGAGTTCCATGGTCAACAAAATCCCTTGCAATAGATGAGGGTTATATTACATCTGCGCAGATCTCACATAAAATAGCCCAGATTACCGGTATAGTTGTCATGAAGGATCGATTCTCATCTACAGAACTCATGGGTTCAATCTGGACATGGAGATCATACTGATTGGATTTGAATCCATGGTCTCAAATAGGAATGTTAATCACTGAACCAACACATATGTTGTCCAAAAAACCTTATGGTCGAGCCTGTGTATAGGGGGGGTCAGGAGAGATAGCTGTCAGCTGAGAAACACTTGGCTTACAGCTGTTTAATGTGTATGGCTGGCCTTAAGTTTGACTTTTTAACCCATGTAGTCTTTTGTATCCTTGGGACATAAGAGTCGGATTCATAGCTGTCAGTTACTTTAGTTCCTATACTGAAATGATTTACATGCTTGGTCAAGCCGAATGAGCACGTTTATAAAGTATATGGAGATGGAACAATCATTCAGCCAATAACTTTAGTCCCCCCACAATGTTCCAAACCTTAGACCTTCAATTATGAGATCTTTACTACTGAAATCATTGACAACTTTGGGCAATTGTGACGACACTTTCTCATGAACAACCATAGCTGATGCCAACAGCTACCTGACGTGAGGAGAATGATGGATAAGTATTCATCCATCCATAGAGACCATAAGTTGGTTTGGATCTTTCTACCTAAGGATGCAGCTTTTTAGGCACACAATGCTTGCTGAATGAGCTATATAGTATATGGAAATGTTTTCCAACTCAGGTCTTTAAGTATCTGCACCAGGTCATCATAGATGGAGAACTTTCTGGCTATTGCACAGATTGTATAATTGATGTCAATGCGTCAATAGCTGCCACAGGTGCTTAGTTTATGGAATATCCTTATACATGACCCGTTAATGGTACTTCACAACTGCAGGTGCAAAACACTGTGGAACCATAGTTTGGCTTCAGCTGTAAGAAAGTTTGTTTGAACAACCAACTACCCGTGGGTTGAAATATATCAAATAATTTTGTAAATTGTAATGTAATTTTTTTTAAAAGTTTTAGTTGACATAAAATGAGTGAGTTAATCTCTCTGTAATCTATGCATTTATTTATTAGCACAGAGCTGAATTGTAGTCTATCCTGGAAGGGTTAAGTGAGGCGTGAAGACTGGAGCTGTATCCATAGCAGATGATGATGGTAGAGTGAGCCAAGACAGAACATGAACAAAATTGGATTAGGGCTATTTAAGAAAGGAGAAATGAGAAAAATAAAGAGAATGTTTCTTCCACGCTTCCTTGCTTTGGTCCTGTCTGTCTGAGCTGTTGAGCTTACCCTCAATGGATATTTGCATCTGTTCAAAGGGGCACAGGACAGCAGTCCTAATCCAAGCAAGGGGGAAGAGTAATGACACTGACACGCTTCCCCACCAGCCTCTTTTGTAAACCTCTTTTCTCTCAAGGTCCTGGACAAAACGCTCACTCTAATGAAAACCAGACAGCAACTTAAAAACTTTTAATTTTCTTTTAAGCGAGGTATTGTACAAGAGACAAACATATTTAAACCTTCTTTCTGCTCTCTGGCCCATAAATGTCTGGCTGTTGAGTTTGCTTTTTGTAAAAGTTGAGTTGTCCTCAAAGGTCCATAGGCCAGAACTACTTAGTTGTTGAGATAATAAAATAAAACCGAATTTGTTTCTGCGATCTTGGAGTAAGTTTATAGGCCTACACTGAAGGTGATGTCTCAAGGCAACAAATGCAGTCTTCATTCTAAAAAATGGTTTGTAAAATTATGATAGGTCGTAGTTTGTCATGTGGTTTTGGCTTGCATAAGTCTTTTCGGAAATCCATAGTAGATCTCAACTAAGAATGAGTAATACATTACATTGTCTTATCATGTTAGTGCCATACATCTAGTTTATTTGATTTTTTATAGAATTTTCTCTATGGACATGGTCACCTGCTCTTCTGCAGCCAATATACTGGCTTTAGCGGTGACGTGTCATCAAGCAGGATGTCCTCCTGAAGACGCGTCACCAATGACATCAGAGCAGAAGATGACTGAACGGGAGCCTGGGTGCAGGAGCAAAGTGTGGGGAGCAAGTAAGTATGAGTCTTTTATTAGGTTATACATGCTATGGGCGATAAGCAAATAGTGAACAGTTCCTGGAAAACTTTTTTTTAAGAAAAATAAATGCAAGGACATACAAATTCTTGAAGCCTGTGAGCCCCAGTCCAAAGTCTGTAACTTTTCCCTCCACCTACTACATGTCTTAGTTATGCAGAGTTAAAGGGTTTGTCTCATCGTGAAAACCACTTTTCATGCTGTGATCATCATTATGAAGATGTTGCGGGCATTGTCCAGAAGTCACTTGAAAATGGTGGGATTACTACAATGTGACCCTGATGTTTCCTTGTCGATACCAGCTATGCTAACCTAATAAATGTGTATAAGCAAGAATTAGAGTCCAGATGGAAGGGTGTATGACTGCAGGATCAGACTACACAGGGTTTATTTGTAGTCAGTTACCAAGAAGACAAATTAACTTTCATAAGAGATGTTTAATCAAGACTGTTTTCAAAATTGTAAAATTATAGATGCAATGGAAGAATCTAAAATTGGTTTCAAAGATGGTCATATCTGTTCTCACCCAACATACAATCTTTCAAACTTCCTGACTAGGAGACAACTTCTCTAAAAAAAAAAAGTCTCAAATTAAAATGTCAGCATTGTTTCAGTCAAAGAATTGTCATACCAACCAATGCCAGACTCTATGTAATCTGACTTCAGTAGAAAACTTTAAGAATTATATTGTTCATCAATCTTATAGAGTTGAAAGACGTGGACACTTTGCATATGCTCCACAATGTGCTATGGCTGCCGAGGTTCCGAACTATGGCCTTAGTCAGTCAACAAAGATTGACCTGGCAATGCACAAAGTGAGAGCGAGTAGGAGGCCACTTCTGATCTTATTGACAGCAGATATGGTGACCAGAAGCATAGTAGGACATTAGCCATCAAGAATGACTGTAAACATGATTAACTTGTGAGAGGGTGGCAGGGAGCAATGGGGAGGTTGCTTTGTCCTGAAGTGTGTCCTAGGCCCATTATACAAACCCCCCTCCTAGAATGTCCCTCTGCTTAATTTTGCTATGGAGTGACATCCCCATATATCATGAAATGGGAGGGAATTCTAACAGTACTCATTGTTAGGAGTAGTGAGGGGGATGGGATGTCACAGAAGGCTTAGTACAATGGAATCACTTACATAGGGATGGCAAGGCAAGCATGAGGCCTGACAGCACCCCTGTATTGTCATGTAGAGAGCCACTTTAGCAGTGAGACCAGTCACAAAGGGCCACATTCAGATGCCCTTTTGTTTAAGTTTAATGTTTAATGTGTTTGCAACTTTCCGTTGTCATTCTTTGCTTTAGATTTTTTTAGGCATCACATTGTGCAGTCACTGCCTTTCGTATTTGGGCAGTCTTTCATCCATTTGGCACTTCAATACACGGTTATCAGGAATATCTTAATTGACATTAATTAGAAGTACAGTGAAACCTCATTGAGATGGCAGCTCAAAATTGCAATGAAAAATGCTCTTTCAGATAGGTGGTGTTCTCAAAGAAGGCACCAATATATAAAAAAGATAGGGGAATTAAAAATCTGTTATACAAAAATCTGGTCTAGATGGGGGTGGTCTTTTGGAGACATTTGACTGAAATGTATTAATTTTAGTCTTTAGTAGCCAGGGAGAAGCTAGTGATGCATGTATCCTGAGCACTAGAGGCCGGCGGGTACCAACAAGCCACTCTTCCTCAACAAGGGTGTCTCAATACAGGGCTACAGCAATAAATGACATCTTTCAAACATTCATCTAAGTGCAGGACAGCCTAGCTACAGTATCATTCTGCTTAGGACAGACAGAATCTTTAATTGCATAATATAACATAGAGCTGAGATCCTAGTGCTAGGAAGCTGGGGCAATAATGTTGCCGTTGAGAACCGTTCTACAGTATTATAAATAAAAAAAATAGAATAAAACATTTTTGGAAATGTTCATAAAATGTAAAATATATCTAGACTACTGTATGGGAAAAAAAAGTTTTGTCTTGCAGCAGCTCATGGGTCAATGGGGAACATATGACAAAAATGTTATCTACTGCACACAGTTATTAAAGAAAATATACAATATGTAAATTATATTCATATATATTCCCAGTTACTAATAATGCGGTTGTTTCATAAAGGAGAGATACTTTCAAACTGGAGAAAACCAGTGAAACAAAAATGCATATGTATCATACATTATCATTCATTTTTGTGTATATAACCTATTTTATACATTATTTTATTGATCTTTTTGTGTTCTATTCTTAGATTTTTTCTTACATTTTTATTGTTTACATTTATTATGTTTTTTTTGTGTTCAGGGCTTTAAGTGCTCCTGTAATGATTATGTCTATGGTGAATGTTATATCTTCTGATTACCGATACATGCAGATCAAAGTCACACTAGCTAATATTGCCTAGAGAGTATTGTCGAGTCTGCCATCCCATTGTAGGCTAATTTTCATGAAGCGTTCCAGATAGAGTATTCTTCTCATCATAATCTCAATAATTAGGATATTCTATAGATGGCAATGCAATAACACAAAGGGATTTTTATGGGGGGGGGAAAATCTATAACTGACCATTATTAGACCCAGGGATGTCAAGATTAGGCTCAGCATTAGGGGCCTTGTTTTATATATGTAATCTTTTTCTTTTTAATAATATATAGTTGTTTATTTTTTTACCAAAGGCATGCAAATTTTTCATTTTATATTTCAGTATATTAAAAAGGTACAAGCAAAAGCTTAGCACTGGTCCTCATATACTATATCTAGTTTTGATAAAAATTGTGTTCTCTTTCTTTGTTCCTTGTGTGGGTGTTTTGGTGTCTAGTTCAAAGCTTGAACACAACTGCCAAAAATGACATTATAAAACGCATTAGGCAAAACAACAAGGTAAAAATATATTACAAAAAACAAAAATATTTTAATGGGAAAACATAAAATCAGTGTTTTGATAGAGAAGCCAGTGTTTCTGGCAGCAACCCGAAATAAAATGTTCTTAAGATAAGAGATAAGTGAAACTACAACATCCAAAAAATAGCTAAATCCAGCATCATTTCTGTCCTTTTTATCCAATTGTTTTCCCTGTATGGAAAATAAAAACACAGCAAATTGCATGCCTGGTGCAAACACGATCAGCGCTATCGTGCTGGGAGGAGGATTTTAGGAAACAAATGTCTTTTTCGGAGTCACAGGTGCAGCCACTTGTCCATAAGTGACAGAGAAAAGCCAAACAGGACAGAAAGGATGGGGAGGGGGGAGAGATAGAGGGAAAACAAAGCTGCAACATGTGATAGGCAGAGGCGGAAAGAGACAGGAGCAGGGAACATCCGAGACAGCTGTAATGAATAAGAATATAAGAATAGAGGTAGAACAAAGCCCTGAATATGTCTCCTGTGTGCTGATTGTTCCTATGTCATCTGTACTGCTACACTGTACTTAAGGCATCAAAAGTGCAGTGTTACAATATAGTCCTGGGCCTTAATGGGATTAATTCACCTGAATGAACTGAAAATATCCTGAGCATCAACGGGATTAGTGAAATAGCTTTTTGTGCATCAAAGATCATTAAAGAAAGCATCCCGTACATGAAAAAACTGTCCCATCCCTTTAAATGCCTGCAAGGCCTTTGTATCTGGTGGGCTCAGAAAATGTATGTAGTAAGGTAATACTGTACATAATTGATTGGAGCAATCGGCTTTATTTCATGTCTAACAGTAAAAATATAATTTACTGTTTCATAAAATGTTTTTTAATCTTATTTTGTGATCTGCCTGATTGTGAAGTCAATTTGTGAAATATTTACATATCTTGAAAGGACATTTGCCAGTGTAGACATTGTTAAATCATGAGGCGGTGCCATTTATTTTAATTTTTTTCAGGTGTTCTTTTCTAAAAATTAGAGTACAATATACTACTTTAAAGCAATGTTCTTATTAGTGCTATTGCTTCTTTTCTTAATAGTCATGAAAGCTTTGGTGGTTGTGTTTTCATCCCAAATGATTCAGTTGACTTAGAATTAGGCCCCTTTCACACGGGCGAGTATTCCGCGCGGATGCAATGCGGGAGGTGAACGCATTGCACCCGCACTGAATCCTGACCCATTCATTTCTATAGGGCTGTGCACACGGGCGGTGATTTTCACGCATCACTTGTGCGTTGCGCGAAAATCGCAGCATGCTCCTCTTTGTGCGTTTTTCACGTAACGCAGGCCCCATAGAAATGAATGGGGCTGCGTGAAAATCGCAAGCATCCACAAGCAAGTGGGGATGCGGTGCGATTTTCACGCACGGTTGCTAGGAGACGATCGGGATGGGGACCCGATCATTATTATTATTTCCCCTTATAACATGGTTATAAGGGAAAATAATAGCATTCTGAATACAGAATGCATAGTACAATAGGGCTGGAGGGGTTAAAAAAAAAATAATTATAATTTAACTCACCTTAATCCACTTGTTCGCGCAGCCGGCTTCTCTTCTGTCTTCATCTGTGCTGTGAGCAATAGGACCTGTGATGACGTCACTACGCTCATCACATGATCCATCACCATGGTGATGGATCATGTGATGGACCATGTGATGAACGCAGTGACATCATCAAAGGTCCTATTGCTCACAGATGAAGACAGAATAGATGCGGGCTGCGCGAATAAGTGGATTAAGGTGAGTTACATTTTTTTAAAAAATTTTTTAACCCCTCCAGCCCTATTGTACTATGCATTCTGTATTCAGAATGCTATTATTTTCCCTTATAACCATGTTATAAGGGGAAATAATACAATCTACACTACAACTAACCCAAACCTGAACTTCTGTAACTGTGGGTACCACAGTTGGTTTTTTATCACGCGCGTGCAAAACGCATTGCACCCGCGCAATAAAAACTGAACATCGGAATGCAATCGCAGTCAAAACTGACTGCAATTGCGTTCCTACTCGCGCGGGTTTGCCGCAATGCACCGGGACGCATCCGGACCTAATCCAGACACGCCCGTGTGAAAGAGGCCTTAGGGTCCATTTACATGTCCGTAGTGTATTGCGGATCCGCAATACACCCGGCCGGCACCCCCATAGAACTACCTATTCTTGTCCGCAACATGTTCTATTTTTTTCGTGAGCCGCGGACCGGAAGATCGAGGCCACGTTCCGGAAATGCGGACAGCACACTGTGTGATGTCCGCATCCATTCCTGCCCCATAGAGAATGAACGGGTCCGCACCCGGGTGCGGACACATTCACGGACGTGTGAATGGACCCTTACTCCTTCATGATTCCATTTTTCTGATGACAACTATAACACTCGCCACTACCTTATTCTAGTTGTGAAAAAGGAAAAGAAATTCTGATATAACATAGATCAGCCTAAATTTTACAGAAGTAAGAAAAAAATGTAATAAAATGGTGCATCAGATACAGCCTAAAGGGCAATAACCAATGCTATTCATGCCTCATTTACACAAGTGTTTAGATTTTTACAGTTTTGTTAAACACTTTTTATTCAGCTTTTGACATTCAAGTTCATAGATGACAGAGCGGACAAAAGATTATAAAAGAAAATGTTTTGTTTTTCAATCTACTACATATATTTTATTGAGCATTTTATATTATTTATTTACAATGAACTGGAAGAAATTATTCATTTTTGTTTCAGTTTTTCGGTCTTTTTGAATGTGCCTCAAAATCAGTGTGGATCTAGAGCAGGGATTCCCAACAGAACCAGGATAGCAGCATAAGGAAACGCTGTGCTGCGTCATGCTAGGGAGCCGTATAGAATATGTGCACTTGTTTGTGTACATGAGCCTTTATCGGGATTCTTTGTTCACATGATTTAAAGGATTATTACTATTCACAGAGAACCAATATTGGAATAGACAGCGGGACTGTTTAAAGATTTGTAAGCTCAGGGCTTTTCTATAATTTCATCTAGGAAAGGGAAGATTAAACTAAAAGTTAAAAAAACTTTGTGAGATCAAATAATTACTATGATTTATATGAATAACTAATAGATAGATAGATATGGGATAGATAGATATGGGACAGATAGATATGTGTTGCAATGAGGCAGATGCTTCAGATACAATGAGTTCTGTAGATTGGGTCACAGCACAGGTTGCCCTCAATATTCTTCCCCTTTGGTAGTGGGAATCTGTCCAAGGTTTCTCCTTTCCATATACATCTAAACACTAGAGGTATAATTTAATATCCTGCAAGGTATAAATAACTTCATAAGTAAATTCCTACTAGACACCTTTTTTCTCTATACACCCCTTAAAGGGGTTGCCCCATTAAAAATATTCTACAGTTTTCAAAACAGCACTTGCATCTGAATACTTTTGTAATTACATGTAATAAAAAGAAATTGTATAGCCACTGAGTTATTCAATAAAATCTATCTGTATAGCACCACCTGATCTTTGTTCTTTTTCTTATTACTTTGTCCGGCTCACTGAGAAGGCCGCACATGCTCAGTTTCATCCTTCAACTGCCTCCTGAGCTGTGATAGGGAGAGAGCTCCAGTAGAAAAGACACGCCTCCTGAGCGGCAGCAGAAAAGACACGCCCCTTGGGCTGTCAGATTGATATAAATCTAGCAAAGCAATGAATGGGGAGATAGAAACAAAAACATAGAATGTGTCGGCAGATAAGAACCATTTGGCCCATCTAGTCTGCCCAATATACTGAATACTATGAATAGCCCTTGGCCCTATCTTATATGAAGGATGGCCTTATGCCTATCCCATGCATGCTTAAACTCCTTGTCACGGATGATGTTGCAGATAGCTGGAACTTATGAATAAACGTCTGACTGGCTTGATCCCAAACTAAGGAGCATATAGGTGAGCCCTATAAAACACTAATGGTAGACGATTGCATGCCCACGTACCTAAGACTGTGTGACACCTGAAAACCCTATAATAGTGAGGGGACACGACCACCGGCTCCCTGCACTTAATACGGACGGAGTCAGGGTCACCTACAATCAAGCCAGCAAGGAAACACAATACATGAAAAGACTTATCTGAGTAAACAGCAGCAGCAGCCTCCAGCAGTGAACACTTCATCCAGGAAGTAGTATAAACCGCAAAGTGAGGCAGTATGGGAGGGAATATAAAGAGAGATGATTAGTTTAAATAGGTGACACCTGGGAGAAGGAAAGGAGATGACAAAGTGAAACCAAAACAAAGAACATCATGCAAGAGGTAGAGAAGGATGTGTGCCAGACCTTCTCACAGAACTGGCGGTGACACTCCACTGTATTTGCAGCTACCACTTCTGCAGGAAGGCTATTCCTTGCATCCACTACTCTCTCAGTAAAGTAATACTTCCTGATATTACTTTTAAACCTTTGCCCCTCTAATTTAAAACTATGTCCTCTTGTAGCAGTTTTTCTTCTTTTAAATATTTTCTCCTCTTTTACCTTGTTGATTCCCTTTATGTATTCATATCCCCTCTGTCTTGTCTTTCTTCCAAGCTTTACATGTTAATGTCCTTTAAATTTTCCTGGTAAGTTTTATCCTGCAATCCATGTACTAGTTTAGTAGCTCTTCTCTGAACTCTCTCCAAATTATCAATATCCTTCTGGAGATATGGTCTCCAGTACTGAGCACAATACTCCAAATGAGGTCTCACTAGTGCTCTGTAGAGCGGCATGAGCACCTCCCTTTTTCTACTGGTAATGCCTCTCCCTATACACCCAAGCATTCTGCTAGCATTTCCTGCTGCTCTATGACATTGTCTGTCTACCTTTAAGTCTTCTGAAATAATGACCTATAAATCCTTTTCCTGAGATACTGAGGTTAGGACTGTATCACTGATTTTATATTCTGCTCTTGGGTTTTTACGCCCCAGGTGCATTATCTTGCACTTATCAACATAAAATTTTAGTTGCCAGATTTTTGACCATTCCTCTAGTTTTCCTAAATCCTTTTCCATTTGGTGTATCCCTCCAGAAACATCAACCCTGTTACAAATCATTGTGTCATCTGCAAAAAGACACACCTTACCATCGAGGCCTTCTGCAATTTCGCTGATAAAGAAATTAAACAATATGGGTCCCAGAACAGATCCCTGAGGTACCCCACTGGTAACAAGACCATGGTCTGAATATACTCCATTGACTACAACCCTCTGTTGTCTGTCCCTCAGCCACTGCCTAATCCATTCAACAATATGGGAGTCCAAGCCCAAAGACTGCACCAGTGTGAAGTACAGGGCTGGTTCTAGCTTTGTTAGAGATTGTCATGTACTATTTTTTACATTAATCATGGGATAACCCCTTGAAGTACTAAGGGTACTTTCACACTAGCATTTTTCTTTTCCGGTATTGAGTTCCGTCACAGGAGCTCAATACCGGAAAAAAACTGATCAGTTTTATCATAATGCATTTTGAACGGAGAGCATTCCGTTCAGTATGCATCAGGATGTCTTCAGTTCAGTCCCTCTTACGTTTTGGCCGGAGAAAATACCGCAGCATGCTGCAGGATTCTCTCCGGCCAAAAATCCTGAACACTTGCCGGAATGCCAGATATGGCATTAATTTCCATTGAAATGTATTAATGCCGGATCCGGCCCCAAGTGTTCCAGTTGACAACCGGAAAGACGGATCCGGTATTGCAATGCATTTGTGAGGTGGATCCGCATCTGGATCCGTCTCCCAAATGCATCCGTTTGCGTCCGGATTGCCGGATCCGGCAGGCAGTTCCGGAAACAGAACTGCCTGCCGGAATCCTCTGCCGCAAGTGTGAAAGTACCCTTATCATAGTGGGATCTGTTTTTCCCCTCTCTATATTCTTCTTGTCTTAGTGATGATAAATACAGTATTTCTCTATATGCATTACATGCCGTGATCGGGACCCTGAAGAGATGTTCTTTAGGGACTTAATTTCTAGGACAAAATAAATCTGACCCTTGAGGTCATAGGACAATGGTATACTCACACTTTTTTGAAGAAAAAAAGGCTTGGCCATGGTCCTTTTTACTGTGAAATGGGCTAATTAGCGGAGCTGCAGTAGAGTATTCTTTGTACGGACACTGACCATTGACCACTGAGCTATTCATCTACTGTTCAACTGTTCTGGACAGACCAGCTGTTTTCAACTGCATTTCTATTTCCCTCCAAATTTGTGTGTAGGTGGACCTGATCAATGACCAGCTGTGTATTCTGGTAATTAACCAATATAATACATTTTTACTTTCAAAATCTAGTTATAAAATTTGATTATTATATTCATATCCCATAACTGGTTCTACAAAAAATCTCCAGTTCTCATTGCAAGAAAATGATAGCAGTAACCACTACATTTCTCATGCTCTGATTCTGAGAATCTCTCTGGTGAGTTCAGATGCTCTCAGCTTCAAACAAGGGGTTATCCAGCTTTGGTTGGACCCATCCTTCATGCTACAGGATGGCAAGAGCCAGTGCAGGACTTTCATCTCCAGAGGAACGTGTTCACAAATAAAGGTAGTGGGTAAATGGCAAGGATGTGGTGATGGGAAAAGATAATAGGAAGGCCTCACTTTGTTATGGGGCCCCCACATTTCTTTGGCTATATACAGACTATAAAAATAGGTGGCACACTCAGCTATTTGCGATACCTTCTGTAGACTTTCGTATAGAGATAATGCACAGACCTAGCTACCTCCCCACTTTGCCCAAAAATGCCAAAGTTTACTGAAACACACTACAAACAAGGAGTTTTTATGGCTTTTTTTGTGCCTTATTTTCTAAAAGATGGATTGACCATTGTAGAAAGCAAACACTCTTGAGCCAACCCTACTTCCTCAAAGATTGTAAGCTCTTGTGAGCAGGGCCCTCATTCCTCTTGTTTTAATTGTTCATTAAGGTGCATTTATTTACACCGCTCAGACGAGCAATTATCGGAAAAGAAGCTTCCCAATAACTTCCCGAGAACTGCCTTTACATACAGTGATCACCTCCAATGTATGAGGATGAACAATGAACAATGGCTACTGCTATTACTCGTCCTCAAACCAATTCATTGTTTCTAGGCAGCAGAGTGCTGGTTACACAGGATAATCTGCTGCCCAGAAATGATGACTGAAGGTGGATTTACACAAGCCAGTTATCAGACAGATAATCGGGAACTACCTGCGAACACTCGTTCCTGACAATCTGCCCGTGTAATGGTGCCCCCGATCACCCTATGAACGGACGAAACGCTTGTTCATCAGGTGATCCTGTCGTTCATGCAGGCACATCAATTATCATTTCTGGGCAACAGATTGTGCTGCCTAAAAAGCGATCTGCCACCCAGAAACAGTGATTCTGTATGTGGACAAGGGATCTCAATAGTGATCCCTCATCCCCATACCGTGAAGGAGATCGCTGCATGTAAATGCAGTGGTCTCCTTCACTGAATGAGCAGCTGACTATCGCGAAGGAACGCTTCTCTCCCAAAAATCGGCTGCTACATTGTGCTGTCTAAGCCTGCTTTGAGGTGTCCACACCAAGATCATTCCACCTAACGAAGGAGTGTTTTGCTTGTTCATTGGATGATCTGCGCATTTACACAGGCAGATGGGGACAAATTTCCACAGAGAAACCCTTCTCGCCGGTCAGGTATGTAGCGGTCTGATGCTCTTAGCATTAATTAACCTATGCACCTGGCGGGCAGAAGACAGTGCCCTCCTGCATTGAACTGTATTGCTGTTCTCAGGTCGGTGATAGAGTTGAATGCTGGGGCAAGTGTGTCATATTGCTGGCCCTGTCTACTTATATTAGTCCTGCTTACTTATATTGGCCCTGCCTTCTGTCAATTTGGACCCGCCTACAACATGGGGACATTTTATTTTATTTTTTTCCCAGGATTACTTTCAATGCCAGGATTGTTAAGTGTTGCAGAATATGTTGGTGATATATAAATTAAAATTGTTATCATACTCATTTGTGCATTGTTGAGGTCCATGCTTTAGATATTTCCTTTTACTTCACCAGACGTTTTCTAATATTTTTTTCAATAAAAAATAATAATTCTGTCAAAAAAGTGCAACAAAAAAAAAACACTAAAACACTTGCCATTTTATTTTTTACAAACCCCCAAAAACTGCCACAAAACATGTATGTGCAGGAAGCTTTGAGGTGTCCATATAGAGATAAACATTATACATAATGGCCAGTTTTGACTTTTTCAACCAACAGTAGAAAAAATATGAATGATTGGTTCGTGGTTCCCAGTGGATACATTTTGTTAGAGGTCTAGGTTATGACAACAGGATCCAAAATGTCCACTTGTGGAACTCCATTTCAAGGTGCTAATAGATAAGAACACTTCCTGCTGGGCTTTTCCTTAAGGCTCAATTCACACCTGAGCGTTCTGAAAGGAGCGCTCTGTATGCGCGATTGTACGGACGTTTACAAGCGCGCATACAGAGACAAGTGTGCACACAGTGTCGTGCGTTCCCGAAAGTCTATGTACGGGAATGCGCGACAAGCGCCCAAAAAAACGCTCCTGTACTTGTGTGAGCGTCGGGTGTTTTACAGCGCGATCGTACGCGCTGTAAAACGCCCAGGTGAGAACCATTCCCATAGGGAAGCATTGGTTTCTCCTTGTTGAGCGTTTTACAGCGCGTAGGAACGCGCTGTAAAACGCTCAGGTGTGAATTGAGCCTAAGGCTACTTTCACACCTGCGTTCGGTGCGGATCCGTCTTGTATCTGCACAGACGGATCCGCACCGATAATGCAAACGCTTGTATCCGTTCAGAACTGATCCGTTTGCATCATTTAAAAAAAAAAAAGTCTAAGTCGGAACGGATCAGTTTTCAATTGCACCATATTGTGTCAATGAAAACGAATCTGTCCCCATTGACTTACATTGTAAGTCAGGACGGATCCGTTTGGCTCCGCATCGTCAAACTGATGCATTCTGAAACGGATCCTTATCTATTCAGAATGCATTGGGGCTCAACTGATCCGTTTTGGGCCGCTTGTGAGATCCGTGAAACGGATCTCACAAGCGGACCCAGAAACGCCAGTGTGAAAGTAGCCTTGTTGAATGGTAATTGTATGATTTGTTTCAAAGCTGTCTCATTAAAGTGGTTGCACTGTATTGGAAAACATGGCCGCTTTCTTCCAGAAACAGCATCACACCTGTCCACAGGTTGTGTGTAGTAATAATAATAATAATAATAATAATAATAATATTTATTTATATAGCGCCACCATATTCCGCAGCGCTTTACAAATTCATAGGGTTCATGTACAAAACAAAAGTAACTGGCTAATATACAACTGAAACACTAGGAGTCAGGGCCCTGCTCACAAGAGCTTACAATCTATGAGGAATCGGGGTGACACATAAGGTAGTTGATTGTGAGGATTTGAGCCATTATTGAACTGATGGGAGTGGTCCCAGCCGATCTGCTCTGGGTTTGGGACTGTTAGGCCTCTTTCACACGGGCGTCATGTTTTTTGCCCGGATAAGATGCGGGTGCGTTGCGGGAAAATGCACGATTTTTTCTGCGCGAGTGCAAAACAATGTATTGCGTTTTGCATGCGCGTGAGAAAAATCGGCATGTTTGGTACCCAAACCCGAACTTCTTCACAGAAGTTCGGGTTTGGGTTAGGTGTTCTGGAGATTGCATTATTTTCCCTTATAACATGGTTATAAGGGAAAATAATAGCATTCTTAATACAGAATGCATAGTTCAATAAGGCTGGATCGCGCAGCCCGGCTTCTCTTCTGTCTTCTTCTTTGCTGTGCACAGGAATAGGACCTTTGATGACGTCACTGTGTTAATCACATGGTCCAATCACATGGTTCATCACTATGTGATTGGATCATGTGATGTGACGTCACCACAGGTCCTTAGCCGGCAGCTCAACATTACAGAAGAAGACAGAGATCCGCAACTACGCGATCAAGTGGACTAAATTTTTTTTTATTTTTAACCCCTCCATTACTATTGTACTATGCATTCTGTATTCAGAATGCTATTATTTTCCCTTATAACCATGTTATAAGGAAAAATAATACAGATCGGGTCCCCAGCCCGATCGTCACCTAGCAACCATGCGTGAAAATCGCACCGCATCCGCACTTGCTTGCGGATGCTTGCGATTTTCACGTGACCCCATTCACTTCTATGGGGCCTGCGTTGCGTGAAAAACGCAGAATATAGAGCTTGCTGCGATTTTCACGCAACGCACAAGTGATGCGTGAAAATCACCGCTAGTGTGCACAGCACCATAGAAATGAATGGGTCAGGATTCAGTGCGGGTGCAATGCGTTCAACTCACGCATTGCACCCGCGCGGAATACTCTCCCGTGTGAAAGGGGCCTTAGAGGATCCAGTTTAAGCCAGAGGAGTTGGTGGGGGAGAGGTTTAGTCAGGGAAAAGTCAGTTTAGGTAGCTTGATAAGCCTGCCTGAAAAGATGTGTTTTTAACCTCTTCAGGACACATCACGTACCGGTACGGCATATTGTCCTGGTACTTAAGGACACATGACGTACCGGTACGTCATGTATAGTTCCGATCACCGCCGCTAGATGCGCCGGGGGGTCCTGTGACCCCCCCATGTCGGCAATCGCAGAAAATCGCAGGTCAATTCAGACCTGCGGTTTTCTGCGTTTCCGGGTTATTCGGGTCTCTGGTGACCCGATAACCCGGAACAGGATGGTGATCGGTGGTGTGATTTTACCCCACCAATCACCATCCTGCGATCCTGAGAGGTGACGGTGACATCACCTCTCAGGATCGCTTCTGATTGGTAGGTGGGCGGGCTGGCGGGAGATTCAAATCATAGCTGCCTGCACGTGTGGAGCATCACCCCATCTGTGCCCCAGCACCCATCCTTGCCCCCAGGACCCGATCTGTGCCCCAGCACCCCCATCTTATCAGCAGGTAATTAGGGAAAGTCTAGGGAAAGGTTGGGCTAGGCAGGGAAAATAAAGGGAAAGTTAGTGGTAAAAAAAAGTTTTATTGCATCACCCTAAGTAGGGTGTCAGGGGTCCACAGCACAGCTGTGTGACCCTAGACCCCCCCAGGGGTGCTGCTGCTTGCCCCCCTGCCCCCCCCCCTTCCCTCCAACTTTTTTGGGGCTCAGGCATTTTTTTTTTGTGTTTTTTTTTTTCTGCGTACGCTGACTGTGGTCGGCACTCTTTTTTTAAATATCCATTTTATTTCATTTTCTTCTCTATACAAAAGAGCATATATTGTAATAGAAAAAACAGCCACCACAGGGTAGTTACTATAAGACAGTAGCAAACTACCCTATCACATAACACAAAATCCTACACAGATTATAAATATGACTGTAAATTCACCAATAGTATAAAAAATAGACCTATATCCTAGCACCCACCCACCCCCCACCCCCAATTGGCTGTCGTCACTGCATCTCTAATACACGCAGACATAATTACACTGGTCACTATGTCTGAGCGGTCACACATGCCGCTCTCCGTTTCCTTCCCATATCCTCATAGAGTTTAATTTGTTGGAGGTACAGAATCCATTCGTTTATCGAGGGTGGGGAGACAGACCCCCAATATTTGACTAGCATAACTTTTGCCACCATCAGACCCCTCATCCAAATCTGTCTCACCCGAGACGGGACTTCCATATCTAAAGCGTAATCTCCCAATATCCCTGCCTGCATCCCAGGGCTATATGTCGAAGAAGACTCCTTTTGTAGAGCTACAAAAATCTGTTCCCAATACCTTTTTATTTTACTTCATTCCCAGAGTAAGTGCCCAAAATCCGCATTCACATAGCCACATTTAGGACAGCCACAGTCTCGGCCTTTATTTTGGGGGAATTTCGATTGGGTTTTTGGGGTATAGTACAAACGATGCAAGATCTTGAATTGTATTAACCTGTGAGCATTAGAGATTGAAGCCTTTCTTACATTCCTATAAATACTAGACCATTGTAATGGTTGGCAATGCAACTCCTGCTCCCATTTATTTGGGCTTTTAAATAGAGTTACAGTTGCCAGTGCCGTTCGAATTTTACTATATAGACTGGCTATCTTAATCCTCTGATCTATCTGTGCATAACAATAGTCAAAAAATACATTCTCCCGTGGAAAAATATACCCATTTTTTCTAGAAACCTCGTATACGTGTTTTAAACGTGCATACATAAACAGATCTAATAATGTACTAGCTGCTTGTTTATATTCCAAAAAAGGTTTAAAGTGTCCAAAAGCAAAAAGGTGACACACATTAACCACCCCCCTACGTATCCAATATTCATAATCTGTGATTTTAAAGAATTCCACCAGATTCCTATTCTCCCACAGAGGGGTAAAAGCAAAAGGGTAGGAGACTTTCAGAATCCTCTTAAGCTTATTCCAAACCCTCTGTAGAGTCCAAGGTATCAAAAGGGACTTTCTCTCTCCCAAATACCCCGATTCCAAACATGTAAAAATATTATCAATTGGTTTTTCCATAACGTGCAACAAATATTGAGCTAATATGCTCTCTTTAAATTTACAACAACGTTGAACCTGTGCACACAAATAATAACCTTGAAAAAAAGGAAGTGCTAATCCACCATCTGAATGTGACAGCCATAGATACCTCTGTTTAATCCTCCCCCTCTTCCTTCCCCATATTAAATCGTTAATGAGCAACTCCAAACAGGGGAGGCACACATCGGGTACATCACAATAGGCAGAATAATCATTTTGATCAGGGCTATTCGATCCGTCTGAGCCAATATCAGTTTCTGCCAAGCGCATATTTTAGATTTAATTTTATTCAACACCGGGGCCAAATTAAGCTCATAAAACCTGTTTATGGGAACCCCAATCTTCACCCCCAAGTAGTCCAAGGTTTCATTGGGGCCGAGGACCCAGACTCCACTCCCCTCATCTACGGCCCTGCGGTTCAGCGGAAGAAGCGATGACTTGGTCCAATTAATCAGATAACCCGATAATTTACCAAAGTACTCTATTACTGCCATCACATGGGGAAGAATTTTCCATCCCTGGTCCAAAAACAAAATAACATCGTCGGCATATAGACTTATTTTATCGCTGACTCCTGCCACCCCAAAGCCGTCTATGCAGTTATCTGATCGGATCTTACAGGCCAGTGGTTCAATAAATAAAGCAAAGCGAAGGGGAGAGAGAGGACATCCCTGTCTCATCCCCCGCCGCATCTTAATGGGAGAAGAGCCAATACCATTAATACTGATACTTGCTAACGGCTGTTCATATAACATTTGGGTCATTTCTATAAATACCGTCCCCAAACCAAAATGAGACAAAGTGGACCACAGAAAGGACCACGCCATCCTGTCAAACGCCTTTGCGGCATCTTAAGACAGGATGGAGTGGTCCATGCTACCCCCAACAGAAAGGTTCAAATACACCCTATAGAGACTCATCTGTATTTGCCGGCCCGGGATGAATCCCGTCTGATTGGGATGTACCAGAGAGGCAATGACTCTTTTCAAGCGATTCGCCAAAATTTTTGCAAACATTTTGTAATCTGTATTTAAGAGCGATATGGGTCTATAAGACCCCATATCGCACCTATCTTTATCCTTTTTCAACACCAAGATAATCACTGCCTCTCTGAATGATGGAGGCAAAGAACCAGATATACAGGATTCATTCAAGACCCGCAAAAAGATTGGATGGAGGGATTCAACATGGTACCTATAAAGTTCAAACGGCAAACCGTCAGGACCAGGGGATGAATCATATTTCAGAAGTGGGAGTATCGAACGCAACTCCTCCAACCCAATAGGACGATCCAGCATTTCCCCATCCTTGGCATCTAACTGGGGAAGCCCCAGTTGTTGTAAGTATTGCTCCACATCATCCCGTCCAGGCGTAGGGTCCGACTGATAAAGCGCAGAGTAATATTTCACAAATTCCTCCCTAATCATCTCCGGGGACGTCGCCCTATTGCCTTTTGAATTCCTAATCTCACTTATAGTAGTAGCCTCTCTTTGATTAGAGACTGTGCCAAGAACTTACTTACCTGTTTTACCCGATTCACAGAAGCGATTTTGGCCTTGGAAAAGAAGCTTATAGAAACATAGAAACATAGAATGTGTCGACAGATAAGAACCATTTGGCCCATCTAGTCTGCCCAATATACTGAATACTATGGATTGCCCCCGGCCCTATCTTATATGAAGGATGGCCTTATGCCTATCCCATGCATGCTTAAACCCCTTCACTGTATTTGCAGCTACCACTTCTGCAGGAAGGCTATTCCATGCATCCACTACTCTCTCAGTAAAGTAATACTTCCTTATATTACTTTTAAACCTTTGCCCCTCTAATTTAAAACTGTGTCCTCTTGTGGTAGTTTTTCTTCTTTTAAATATGCTCTCTTCCTTTACCGAGTTGATTCCCTTTATGTATTTAAAAGTTTCTATCATATCCCCTCTGTCTCTTCTTTCTTCCAAGCTATACATATTAAGGTCCTTTAACCTTTCCTGGTAAGTTTTATCCTGCAATCCATGTACTAGTTTAGTAGCTCTTCTCTGAACTCTCTCTAGAGTATCTATATCCTTCTGGAGATATGGCCTCCAGTACTGCGCACAATACTCCAAGTGAGGTCTCACCAGTGTTCTGTACAGCGGCATAAGCACTTCACTCTTTCTACTGCTTATACCTCTCCCTATACATCCAAGCATTCTGCTGGCATTTCGTGCTGCTCTATTACATTGTCTTCCCACCTTTAAGTCTTCTGAAATAATTACTCCTAAATCCCTTTCCTCAGATACTGAGGTCAGGACTGTGTCAAATATTCTATATTCTGCCCTTGGGTTTTTACGCCCCAGGTGCATTATCTTGCACTTATCCACATTAAATTTCAGTTTCCAGAGTTCTGACCATTCTTTTAGTTTTCCTAAATCCTTTTCCATTTGGCGTTTCCCTCCAGGAACATCAACCCTGTTACATATCTTTGTGTCATCAGCAAAAAGACAAACCTTACCAGCGAGGCCTTTTGCAATATCACTTATGAAGATATTAAACAAAATCGGTCCCAGTACAGATCCCTGTGGAACCCCACTGGTAACATTACCTTGTTTTGAATGTTCTCCATTGACTACAACCCTCTGTTGTCTGTCACTCAGCCACTGCCTAATCCACTCAACAATATGGGAGTCCATGCTCAATGACTGCAGTTTATTGATAAGTCTTCTATGTGGGACAGTGTCAAAAGCCTTACTAAAATCTAGATATGCGATGTCTACTGCACCTCCACCGTCTATTATTTTATTCACCCAGTCAAAAAAATCTATAAGATTTGTTTGACATGATCTCCCTGAAGTAAACCCATGTTGTTTTTCATCTTGCAATCCATGGGATTTTAGATGTTCCACAATCCTATCCTTTAATAGGGTTTCCATTAATTTGCCTACTATTGATGTCAGACTCACTGGTCTATAGTTGCTCGATTCCTCCCTACTACCTTTCTTGTGAATGGGCACGACATTTGCCAATTTCCAATCTTCCGGGACGACTCCTGTTACTAATGATTGGTTAAATAAATCTGTTAACGGTTTTGCCAGCTCACCACTAAGCTCTTTTAATAATTTTGGGTGTATCTCATCAGGCCCCTGTGACTTATCTGTCTTCACCTTAGACAGCAAACTTAGAACATCTTCCTCTGTAAAGATACATGCATCAAACGATTTAATAGTCATTCTTTCTAGTGGAGGTCCTTCTCCTTTTTCTTTTGTAAAAACTGAACAGAAGTATTCATTAAGGCAGTCGGCTAGCCCTTTATTCTCTTCTACATACCTTCCGTCCTTTGTTTTTAATTTAGTTATTCCTTGTTTTAATTTCCTTTTTTCATTTATATATCTGAAGAATGTCTTATCCCCTTTTTTCATAGACTGAGCTAGTTTTTATTCTGCCTGCGCTTTAGAAGTTCTTATAACTTGCTTGGCCTCTCTCTGCCTAATCTTGTAGATTTCCTTATCTTCATTGCTCTGGTTTTTTTTATAATTACAAAATGCTAGCTTTTTATTTTTAATGATTTGGGCCACTTCTGCTGAGTACCACATTGGTCTCCTCCTTTTTTTGCTTTTACTGACAAGTCTAATGCAATTTTCTGTTGCCTTCAATAATGCACCTTTTAAGTAGTCCCATTTCTCCTGGACTCCATGTAATCCGTTCCAGTCTGATAAGGACTCATTTATGACTAATTTCTTTTTTGAAAAGTCTGTTTTTCTAAAATCTAAAACTTTTGTTTTTGTGTGGTGGGACTCTTTCACAGTTCTTATATTAAACCACACTGACTGGTGATCACTAGATCCCAAGGTTTCGCCTACAATGACATCATATACCGAATCCCCGTTTGTGAATACCAAATCCAAAATGGCCTCCCTCCGGGTTGGCTCCTCAACCACTTGTTGTAGAGATAACCCCAGTAGGGAATTTAGAATATCTGTACTCCTGGTAGAACTTGCTATTTTGGTTTTCCAGTTTATATCTGGAAGATTGAAATCTCCCATAATGATAACTTCTCCTTTCATTGTCATTTTAGCTATTTCTTCAACTAGTAGATCATCTAGTTCTTTAACTTGACCAGGTGGTCTATATATCACACCTACACGAGTTACTGCATGGTTAGCAAACTGCAACGTAACCCAAACTGACTCTATGTTGGCCTCACCAACTTGTATTAGGTTAGATTTAATGCTATCTTTCACATACAGGGCCACTCCTCCTCCTTTCTTGCCTTCTCTGTCTCTTCTGTATAAAGAGTACCCTGGTATGGTTATGTCCCAGTCATTTCTTTCATTAAACCATGTCTCCGTAACAGCCACTAAATCTACATTCTCAGATGCCATTATTGACCCAAGTTCATTGATTTTTTTACCTAAACTGCGAGCATTTGTAGACAGGACTCTGAGCTTATCATTTCTTAACCTCAGTGCTTCTGGCCTGTTCTGGCATTGTTTCGGGGGGCAATTGGACTCTTTTATTTTCACTCTTTTGCCCCCCCTTCCTAGTTTAAATACTCTTTCGCAAATTCTTGGAGTTGTTCACTAAGTACATTTGTTCCTTTGAGAGAAAGATGCAAACCATCTTTTTTGTACAGTTCCTTTCTATTCCAAGTAGAGCTATCATGAGAAACAAAGCCAAATCCTTGCTCTTGACACCATTTACCAAGCCATATGTTGAACTCCTTTATGCGCCTCTGCCTATCATTCTGAACATTATGCACAGGCAGAACTTCAGAAAATGAAATGGTGGATGCAAAATCCTGTACGTCATTACCAAGTGTGATAAAAGATTTTTTCACCTCTGACACTTCATTGCAAGCCAGGTTATTTGTCCCTAGATGGACAAGAACATCCACGTCCCCTTCCTGCTTTGCTTGCTTAACAATATTAATAATACGTCTTCTATCTCTTCTAGCAGTAGCCCCAGGGAGACATCTCACAAAACCATTTTCTTTAAGCTCCACACTTCTTATGATTGAATCACCCAGCAACAGCTGCATCCTTTGAGACTTCACTTTATCTTTTTTGTTGCATACATTAGACATAGGAGTCGATGGTTTCTCACCCTCTGTGCTTGAGTCCATATCCATGTTGTCCTTACATTCTGAGAGTGCTGCAAATGAATTATGGAGAACCACCGACTGTGGGACATGTCTTCTATCCACCACTCTAAGACTTCCAGAACCTACATTAACCCATCTGCCATTTCTGGGGGTCCTCTGTGGCAGTGGCATTGCAGCAGTCCTAGCTGGAGTTTGTTTAACAGATAATTTAAATATTTCAGCTTTCAAAAATGCAATTTCCTGCTGCAGTAAGGAGAACTGTCTACAGATCTGACAGCATCCGAATCTCCAAAGAGTGGAACATGAAATAAATGCACAACAATTCCTGCACTGAACCAAGTCTGCCATTTTAAAGAGGAGAAAAAAATAAAAAAATAAATTTGTAACTTTAAATCAAACAAATCTTACCTTTTTTTTTTGTATTGTTTCCACCTTCCAGCCTACCTCCTGACTATCTCCTGCAATATCTCTTTACTAGTACTTAATGTAGTACTTGAAGCTAGTACTTTCAGCTAATGAATTAGGCCAGCTAATGAGTCTGTCTCTATATATACACACACTCCTTCCCAAACTCCTCCCCCAGCAACAAATGTAACACCTTAGTGAGCTAGGCTCATTAGCAAACGCACAATAGCAAACAGCTGACCGAATTCCTTACCTCTTCTCAATCAATGATCAGCAAAAACAACACAGATGAGCCAGTTGGAGACTCTAAGCCAATCTCTTGCAGTATCTCTTGAATCTCTTCAGTCTGCTGCAATATCTCTTTACTAGTACTTAATGTAGTACTTGAAGCTAGTACTTTCAGCTAATGAATTAGGCCAGCTAATGAGTCTGTCTCTATATATACACACACTCCTTCCCAAACTCCTCCCCCAGCAACAAATGTAACACCTTAGTGAGCTAGGCTCATTAGCAAACGCACAATAGCAAACAGCTGACCGAATTCCTTACCTCTTCTCAATCAATGATCAGCAAAAACAACACAGATGAGCCAGTTGGAGACTCTAAGCCAATCTCTTGCAGTATCTCTTGAATCTCTTCAGTCTTCTGCAATATCTCTTTACTAGTACTTAATGTAGTACTTGAAGCTAGTACTTTCAGCTAATGAATTAGGCCAGCTAATGAGTCTGTCTCTATATATACACACACTCCTTCCCAAACTCCTCCCCCAGCAACAAATGTAACACCTTAGTGAGCTAGGCTCATTAGCAAACGCACAATAGCAAACAGCTGACCGAATTCCTTACCTCTTCTCAATCAATGATCAGCAAAAACAACACAGATGAGCCAGTTGGAGACTCTAAGCCAATCTCTTGCAGTATCTCTTGAATCTCTTCAGTCTGCTGCAATATCTCTTTACTAGTACTTAATGTAGTACTTGAAGCTAGTACTTTCAGCTAATGAATTAGGCCAGCTAATGAGTCTGTCTCTATATATACACACACTCCTTCCCAAACTCCTCCCCCAGCAACAAATGTAACACCTTAGTGAGCTAGGCTCATTAGCAAACGCACAATAGCAAACAGCTGACCGAATTCCTTACCTCTTCTCAATCAATGATCAGCAAAAACAACACAGATGAGCCAGTTGGAGACTCTAAGCCAATCTCTTGCAGTATCTCTTGAATCTCTTCAGTCTGCTGCAATATCTCTTTACTAGTACTTAATGTAGTACTTGAAGCTAGTACTTTCAGCTAATGAATTAGGCCAGCTAATGAGTCTGTCTCTATATATACACACACTCCGTCCCAAACTCCTCCCCCAGCAACAAATGTAACACCTTAGTGAGCTAGGCTCATTAGCAAACGCACAATAGCAAACAGCTGACCGAATTCCTTACCTCTTCTCAATCAATGATCAGCAAAAACAACACAGATGAGCCAGTTGGAGACTCTAAGCCAATCTCTTGCAGTATCTCTTGAATCTCTTCAGTCTGCTGCAATATCTCTTTACTAGTACTTAATGTAGTACTTGAAGCTAGTACTTTCAGCTAATGAATTAGGCCAGCTAATGAGTCTGTCTCTATATATACACACACTCCTTCCCAAACTCCTCCCCCAGCAACAAATGTAACACCTTAGTGAGCTAGGCTCATTAGCAAACGCACAATAGCAAACAGCTGACCGAATTCCTTACCTCTTCTCAATCAATGATCAGCAAAAACAACACAGATGAGCCAGTTGGAGACTCTAAGCCAATCTCTTGCAGTATCTCTTGAATCTCTTCAGTCTGCTGCAATATCTCTTTACTAGTACTTAATGTAGTACTTGAAGCTAGTACTTTCAGCTAATGAATTAGGCCAGCTAATGAGTCTGTCTCTATATATACACACACTCCTTCCCAAACTCCTCCCCCAGCAACAAATGTAACACCTTAGTGAGCTAGGCTCATTAGCAAACGCACAATAGCAAACAGCTGACCGAATTCCTTACCTCTTCTCAATCAATGATCAGCAAAAACAACACAGATGAGCCAGTTGGAGACTCTAAGCCAATCTCTTGCAGTATCTCTTGAATCTCTTCAGTCTGCTGCAATATCTCTTTACTAGTACTTAATGTAGTACTTGAAGCTAGTACTTTCAGCTAATGAATTAGGCCAGCTAATGAGTCTGTCTCTATATATACACACACTCCTTCCCAAACTCCTCCCCCAGCAACAAATGTAACACCTTAGTGAGCTAGGCTCATTAGCAAACGCACAATAGCAAACAGCTGACCGAATTCCTTACCTCTTC